>NC_027756.1:1665215-1671562 GCF_000695525.1 Brassica oleracea var. oleracea
AGTTTTGTGACTTCTCCATCGTTGACACAATGATCCATAGCCCAGCTTGAACGGTAAAGGTCCTCGAACTTAGCTCCAGGAGCAGCTTCACCACAAGAAATCACACACACCATCATCATCATACACATGAACCAACCCATACCCACCATTTTGTATTTAAATGTCTCTCTTTTTCACTCTACAGTCTCACAGACTTGACTCGGTGGAGGAAACAAGTGAGAGAGGAGGACATTTATAAAATGCGAGAGAGGGGAGGGAGTGTGAGTGAGCTGGCATACAGTGGAGAGAGATGCCACGTTGGATTCTACGTGTGATTTCAGGACAATAATAAGTAGACAAAAACACCCATCTTCGTAAAGATGGATCACTCAAAACAAGAGAAGAGATAAAAGAGAGTTTGGGGAATGAAGCCGTTGCTGTGAGGGCATCACTCAGTGTGGCTCCACTTTGTTCTACACAGAGGACAAGAATTTATGCTTCTCTGTCTAAAAAAACCCCACTCTCTCTCTCAGTAGAAACACAGAGACTTTTATTGCTTTTTTAGAGAGAGATGAGTGAAAAACAGAGACTTTATTGCCTTTTTTTAGAGAGAGAAACGAATGATTCTGAGTGTAATAATGAAGAAAAATAAAAAGAAGAAAGGACCATTTTACAGCTCATTGGATTGGATCCAGCTGTACATTTGGCTCTCTTTGGGAGGAAGGAGTCAGAAAGCTCTAAATTTTAAAATCTTTATTCATGCATCAAAGAAAGATATTGATTGGGTTTCACAGTGTTTTGGTCTCTCTCTCTCCTAACTTTATGGGGGAATTCAATTTTTTTTGGTGTTGCAGACATGGATTAGATGGATATGGCAGATGTGACGTCGTTTTTGATGAATTTGAAAAAAAATATATATATATCTTGAGCTTGCTTTGGTAAATTAAAACATTGTCAAGTTGGGTGTAACTGGAATAGCAACATTTATGTGTGTGTGTACATCCGGGGACTAAGTTGTTGTCCTTCTCTGTCGCCATTAGAGACAGGGAAAACGACAGCGTTTTGGACTCCATTGAGATTGTCAAATGAAAATCACGGGCGTTTCTTGAATCGAGACAAAACGAGACACTGACGTATTCCTAATCCGAAATGTTTAAAACGATATTAATATATAACTCTAATCATCAGATTCGATGTTATTACACTGTGTTTTGTTCTGTCTCGTGAACATTTGCCGAGCAAGTAGCTTTTTACGGTTTTACCTAATCACTCGCGTGCCTAAGTGAACAGAAAAGCTTGTTTAATACTCCATCCGTTTCATATTGTAAGTAATTTTAGAGAAATGTTTTTGTTTCAAAATGTAATTAGTTTTCGTATTTTTAGGTAATTTTTATATTTATTGAATACAGTGTGACCAATCAAATTAAATAGACTTATTTTTTATTGGTTAAATTATATCTAACTTATTTATTATAAAATACTTTTTAAGAACATAATAATTTTTTTAATATTCGTGTTTTTAGTTAAAACTACTTATATTATGAAACGGAGGGAGTATGAGCCAACAGCTCTTATCTCAGTCAGACTCATGCGTTTTTAACTACTATGTCACTAGGTATGTAAAGTTTAATACTTTTCACCATCATTATGATCACCAATGGTACTAATTACTACAGTACATCTTCCTGTCAATAACTCATGATGAGGTGACGTAAAAGTAAATGAATGCCTTTTCATGTCACGTTTCCTTTCTCACTCTTCACAGTAGACTCACAATTAACAAAAGAGGTAATACCCACAATTAATTAACCACAAAAGAATTTGTCTCGTATGTATTATAAATAAATTAAAGTAAAAAAAGGTTACAAACAAGAGGCAAGTTTGGTGTTTGAACCGAACTCTTACAAGATAGTATTGAGATCGTTAAGTTATTTCTATTCTCTAATTGTTAAGGAAAAAAACCGATCCTTGGACCACATATCGACTCCTATCAAAATTCAAAATAATAATACCAAAACAGTTAGGTTGTGATGCTTTATCAACTAAATCTTTAATATCTTCTTTACTTGTAAATTCTTGACCGATCTCACTAAAATCATCTTTCCATTCCATTACATGTCAAATTTCTTCTACAACACGTGGATGCTCAACAAAAATAGTAGTACTACCCACAGGTTATCCATTCTCTTCATATTATCCAAACCAACACTCACATCGTCTCCATCGCGAAAAAAACATTTTCAACTGATCAGTCACCACGAGTTGTTATAATGATTCTTTAATTGCTTCTTAGGTTTCACTACCAATAAAATGTAACTTAAATCCAGCCTCTTTGTACACGTATTTTTTACCATCTTTCTGCATATTTTATCCACTAACCCCGAATAAGTGATTTCCTCCATTGATAATGTCTTAAACGATATAGTGTACAAGCAACATTTACTTGGAATCCATTCATAACCATTTCCAGTCTGTGAATAATATCCTTCATAATTAAAGTGTATTTTGCGGAAAAAGAATTCATCATTTCTTGTAAAAATAAAATGATAACAATCAAATTAAATGAAGTTATACAGTTTAACCATGAAAGTTTTATCTAGTTATATTGTTTTACCAATATAGTTATACTAAGTTACATAATTTTACCAGTAAATTTATATTTAGTTATACAGTCTTACCAATATAGTTATACCAATTTTTACAGCGTTATAGTTCAACTAATACCAAGTTATGCTAAGTTATATTAATATAGTTTTACCAATTTATACATGTTGTACGATTATAGTTATACATAGTTATACTATTTTATTCATACCAAGTTTTACTAAATTTTCTAATTACTTAATTATGGTTATTACCTTTATTGAGCTCTTTTGTTAATTTTGTGTTTAGAATCCTTGAAAGGTTAAGAGCACCATTATCGGATGACCTTTCTATCTACTCTAGGATTTTATAATCATTTTTACTAATAATAATCATTTATACTAAACCGGTAGTTCTTGAGTGTTATCATCTTCTGCTGCAGCCGCTACCTTCTCGTCTCATTGATTACGCGTTTAAGCACACACCAATTAACCTAATGTGCCAACAATACCACAATCGAATGGTATGTCATTGTAGCATTTTAGGATCGAATCCACAGAGAACTAGAGACTTATAACACCAAGAATACACAAACCTTCCTAATCTAAGCAAACAAGAAGATAGATGATTTGTAACAAACTAATATCCTAGAAATATAAACAAGTGAATCCATGGGCTAAGGGAATTGACTTCAAGTAACTAAGATCCAATCTAGGTGACAAGCTTTCAATCAAAGTAATCTCTTAAGTCTAAACACAATTCTAGACAAGTCCTATGTCTAGGTAAATGTCCATTTGCTTAGAAATCATTAAACATCAAATGTCTTTGGCTTAATTCAATCAAGCAATCTTTAAGTTCAAGTTTAATAACTATCTAGCAATTTTAACATCAAGTGTCCTTGGCTAATCTCACTAGAGCTTAGTTGAGTTGATTCAAACACTTCATCTAATCATGTCTGATGAGAAGTGTTTAGAAATCAGGTTTAGAGTGATCAAGACTAAACAAGCATTAAAAATACTCAACAAGCAAGTTCATACAAGGATCTAATACAATAACACCATAGATCTTCACTAAGTTACTCTAATCTCCCTAACCCATGAATTCTTAAGGAAACTACTCACTAATCTCCATGAAAACACTTAATCTCATAATAGATTGAAGCATATTCAAGTAGATACAACAGAGAATAAAGATAAACAAGGATTAAACAAGCAAAACCAAATTAAAACTCAAGAATAGATGATGAACAATGAAGAACAGCTCAAGAACAAATGTTTTCTCTCAAACTCTCAAAATACAAAATATGAAACTATAAAACTTTCACTCTCTACTCTTTGTTGTATTGTACTCTGTGTATTGTGTGTCTTCCTCCTTCCCCTTGCAGTCTCTTTTATAGCCTAAGTAAAGGAGGATGACAACACATCCATCATGTGAAAGCATAAAGCATAAAACACACTCATAAAAGTTAATCTCCACTTTCTTCCATTATAGAACACCTTTTGCCCCTTCATATGGCCAAAACAGTCTTGCCTCTTCAGAAAAGGTAGAGAAAGTTAGGCCAAAAGAGCCACCAAACTCATGATAGACAACCCATCCCCCATGTTGCAAGCTTTAAAGAGATAAAACTCACTCATTAAAGTTTTCTCCACTTTCTCCATGTTGCACACACCTTTAGAATACCAAAAATAAGAAGAATAATGAATAGTAATGAGTTTTATAGGTTTTAAGTGAATAAAAATGAGTCTAAAGGCTTAAAATTCGAAGGCTATTGTTGATGTTGCTAGGGTGGCCGCTAGGAATGTCATACTGATATGTGTGTAGTATTTTGATCATAAATCCCTCAATACAGCTCCAAACGACTTGAAACCACCTCCATTGTAAAGCTAACTCAATTTACCATGTCTTCCCAAAAGACAAGTTTCAAAAGATATCTTTAAGACCTTCATCCATGCTTGTCTTTCACACGTTCGGTTCAAGACTCCTCGAAAGCTCCTTTTGTGCTCTAATCACCTCCAAAACTCCAAACAATTCATCCAACACCTACAAGATGCAAATGTACATGCAATAGACTCTAAATGCAAATAAACGTAAGGTTAATGCATGAATATATATGAAATAACAAAGCTAAAACTATGCAAAATCACAACACATCAGCAGTCTGGGAAGACCTCTGCAGACAACGATATCATGATGGTCTCAAAAGAATGCAGCACAGTCCTTCAAAACAGAACAGTCAGGAAATTGGAAGATCTTGGAAAATTTGTCCTCTCGGTTTAGGTTCCAGTGTGAATCTCATGCCCTACTCAGTTGCAAAACGCATGGGACTAACCAATTTCCAGCCAACCAGGATTTCATTGGTGTTCGCAGACAGAGCAGTCAAGTTGCCAGTAGGCGTTCTCGAAGACCTCCAAGTTCAAATTGGCAACACCACTGTTCCGGCGGATTTCATGGTTCCGGAGCTCGAAGATGAACCGAAAGACCCTCTCATTCTAGGCCGACCTTTCCTATGCACAGCTGGTGCAATCATTGATGTCCGCAATGGGAGGATCGATCTCCAACTGGGGGATATTGTGATGAAGTTTGAGATGGACGAGCTGCTCAAACGACCTATGTTGGATGGTCAGAACTTCACGATTGACGACGAGAACGCCGCCTTGACCCCTCAACAAGGGATGATTGAAGAAATCCTAGCGGATGGCCCTTTGGAAGTGGCTCTGACACGAGCAGAGTCTAAGCAGAACACATGCAACGTTGATGCTGATGGGTAAGAGAAGATATTTGGTTCGAGTAAAAGCATTGAGAAGATGGTCGCTTTCCTGAGTCTGGGGGAGACGAGCAATCAGGTTCCACAAGAAGGAGCAACTGCTCCTAAACTAGGGAACGAACCGGCCAGCCTGCTCGACGATCCATGGAGCAAACTCGAGGCTCCAAATATCGAATTAAAGTCGCTCCCAGCAGGACTTAGGTATGCATTTCTTGGACCTAATTCCACATATCATGTCATTGTGAAATCTGAACATAATAATATGGAAACTTCTAAACTCTTGTGTGAATTGAGAAAATACCGTAAGACAATAAGGTATTCATTAGAAGAAATTCCTGGTATTTCACCTGATTTGTGCATGCATAGAATACATCTAGAAGATGAATCGATGACTTATGTAGAACATCAGAGGCGGTTAAACCCAAATCTAAAAGATGTTGTTAACAAAGAGATAATGAAACTTCTAGAAGCTGGTGTAATCTATGTGATTTCTGATAGCAAGTGGGTTAGTCATGTTCATGTAGTTCCTAAGAAAGGGGGGATCACTGTGGTTGCTAATGAAAGGAATGAATTGATACATACTAGGACAGTAACCGGTCACCGTATGTGCATTGATTTTCGAAAATTAAATACGGCTACACAAAAGGATCACTTCCCACTCCCATTCACTGATCAAATGCTTGAGAGATTGGCTAACCACCCATATTACTGCTTTTTAGATGGTTATTCAGGTTTCTTTCAGATTCCCATTCACCCAGACGATCAGGAGAAGAAGACTTTCACGTGTCCCTACGTACAGGAGAATGCCGTTTGGGCTGTGCAATGCTCCTGCGACATTCCAGCGTTGCATGATGTCTATTTTCACTAACCTAGTTGAGGACATATTGGAAGTTTTCATGGATGACTTTAGCGTCTATGAGAACTCCTTTTCTGTCTGTTTGTCAAACTTGTGCAGGGTCCTTCAGCGGTGTGAAGAAAATCATCTCGTGTTGAATTGGGAGAAGTGTCACTTCATGGTGCG
>NC_027756.1:1674561-1677474 GCF_000695525.1 Brassica oleracea var. oleracea
ACTCATTCAAGAGTAGTTAAATCTAACTCATCCATCATAGAAAGGAGAGAGTCCATCGCAATATCCAGAGCAAACTCATTCAGCTTCATTTCACGTTCAATATCATAAGCTTGTTGGCAAGAATTGACCAATACCAATTTAGTGTTAGCATCTTTATAAGCACCATTAGATTTCTTCAATTCTCTATCAGGCTTCTTTGTCTTCTTCATCACTGAACAAATAGGTGATGATTTCTGCCTCTTGATATTTGTCACAAAGCACCATTTGTAAAACCTATCAATCAAACATAACCAAGATAGAATCAAGTCAACAAACAGAAGAACATACGCTGGAATCAGACAACTTGATTTTAATCTAGATTTCTCATGCTTTCAAGACTAGATATACAGTGAAACTTATATCAAAGAATAGAAGACGTGCATTTGGCCTGTCGTTTGAAGAAGAGGAGGGTGTTTGTGCATGATCAATATTCAATAGTTTCATTATTATTCTGTTGCCCAAATTTTGTTATATTTCTTTTGTTATAGTATGATTTTGTTTATTTCTTCAACAAATTTTGTTAACTAAAAAAGTTCAAACTCATAGTTACTAATTGGTAGAATTTCATTTTATCATTTAAATTTAATAACATAAAAGTAATTATATTTAAATATTAACATAATATTTGTTAGAGAATTAGATAGAGAAACCATCCAATAACGGTGTTTTTACCCTTTCAAGGAATCTAAACACAAAACCAACAAAATAGCTCAATGAAAATAATAACCATAATTAAGTAATTAAGTAAATCCACTTTTTTGGATTAATAAAAGCATCTAACAGCTTCCTGGTTTCCAAACTAACGCAATAATCCACTCATTTGGATTAATACAAGTTTCCGAACAAGGCAATTCACAGGCTCTTTCTTATAGCTTCCTCAATTTTAGGAAAGTCATTAGTGTTTAGCTAAAATAAATAAAGATTTACTTTCTTGATTTTGATAACACTGATAAGGAAAGTTTACATGATTGTATTCCAAGAGGCCAGCCCAAGAAAATATTTGAAGACGAGAGACAATAAGGACTCATCAAAAGCTGTGTCCAAACCTGTTCATATCAGTTGTGTTGGACCAAAAGAAACTTCTTACCAAATTCGGTTTAGTTATCTCCATGACGCTACGTTCCTTATGTATGTACATCAATATCTTTATTTATCAAACAAAAACGTTGATCTTGTTACTTGCAATACAAGCAAACATAAAAACATGGAATCTTTCTTTTACTTGGACAGCCTATGCTTGTGAGTTCAAACATGTTTCAATTGGTTTCCAGAATATAGAGTTCTTTCTAACAAATTATACATGCATGTTTTTATCTAACAAATTTTTTTTTTGTATGTGTGGTATTACCAGCTGCGATTCGGTGATTTATAACATCATCATGCCTGCTGTCATCATCGGCGCAGTTGTACCGTTATTCTATCATCTCGAGAAAAATAACGAGTACTTTTCCACGCTATCATTCCTAATATTGTCCCAACTGGTGGCATTTATATTCCTGCTTATGTGCCTAAAAAATTCCTAAAAAATTGGCCTGAAGCTCTAGCTTAGGGAAGTTTGAGTGTGTTTGGTGTTACTGCAATATTCTTACTACTTCGTCTAATTTCTCCGGTCCTAGCCATGAGAACGTGCATACCAATTCTTTCGTGGCTTGGAATTACCTTCATCTACCAAGCAGTTTCATGCTGCTGTAAAGCTATTGAACTCGATATTCTACTTTTTGTTTTAGTTTGCTTTCTGTTGTAAGATATATTTACTCTATTCATCTTAAACTTATGTAGATGTGCAGAAGATTCTGTAGATCGACCTGGAGAACAAAAAATAGGATTTAGACATTGATATGAGAAACAAAATGTGAACACTTCTATCAGTATGGAAGATTACACGAGAGGGCGAGCATAAGAGTTTAAACTGGAGCAAACCGAACCTATCTATGGTCTCCCGTGTAGTAGATCTAATTGAATCTTGCATGTTGTAATATTGATGTCTACTCAACATACGGAGACATATAGACAGAGATTTCATCCTTACAATAGTGAATTAGATGAGAAACATGCAAAGATTATTTTTTGCATTTATGATCCTTATAAGAAATTTACTAATTTATTAAATGTTTTGTGTACTTGTATTTTTAGAAATTTGAAAAAACAATTGGAATGAGGGTTAATAAACTTACATCAATACTCTCCTTTCACCTCAGAATTCAAAATCGTGTAAAGGTACCTAACATGTATATAATTCCTTACCGAGTTGAGCAGTGTATTGTTTCCATGTATGTAGTGATTTCACTTGAATTCTCCATGTTGATTTAAAAGGTTTAAAATCACTGATGTTAGATTTTGGTTATTGAACCCATAACGATGCTGAAAGTCGTTTGAGATATATTGCTTTAGGATTGGTGGTAGGTTTAGTTGATATGTTATGTCTATACTATAAGAGCATCTCCAATGTATTACTCCATTTTCTATTCCAAAATAGAGTAATTCCAAAATGGAGTTGAGTTTTGCTCTAATGTATTACTCAATTTCCTACTCCAAAATATAATATTTTTAATATATTATGTTTTATGTTAATAAAAAATTAGTAATATCATCTTTCATTTATACTATTTGCAAAATAGTCCATTTTCATATGTATGATGTTTTATGTTTTATGTTTTATATCATATATATTTTGTATGGTGCTTATCTTTTATTTTTTATATGTATGGTCTTTTATGTTTTATATTATATATATTTTGTTGCATAAAATAGTTCATTAGATGGATATTTATATAATTAAGAAATATTAACAGTAATTTTTATAATATATATAGTAAAATAATATTTATATATTTATTTATAATAATATTTTATTAAAAACGAAAATATTTAAAT
>NC_027756.1:1678858-1723394 GCF_000695525.1 Brassica oleracea var. oleracea
ATTCTTTTGTATCTGATTTCTTTCCTTTTGATATAGGTACAATGGATTTGAGGACAAATCTTTTTGAAGAGGAAGGGAATGATGTGCCGCAGTCCACGAATCATTACATGGAACCAGCTCAGCATGGAGTTCAGGGGTACTGCTGTGACAAAATCAGCTCCAACTACTGGCCAAGCAGCTACAAAAAACTCCTTTGTGAAACCATTGGTCCTGAGACCTTGCCATTAGGAAGAGCCCGAAGAGCTTCTACAATTTCGGTGACTGTGATAGGAGAGACCAGAGCCCTGGCTTTACTGTCTGAGCATCGATACCTCAATAGAGCTTGAATTTCTTCCAAGGAAGCCGACTGTGCATCTGGCTGAGTCTCTAGGAAGCGCTGAAAGTGTTCCACAGCCTCCTTCTTAATATCTCATCTTTGACCAATCTGCATGGAAGACTGAGTCTTTGACTCATTAATTCAGATCTTGTCAAATTTGTATTTTATATGCATTGTTTTCCCACATTTTCTTCAATTGTCTTTGACTACAAAACACTATAAATATGTAGTCCCTTTGATGAATAAAATCAGTTCAGTTCAGTTTTGGTTGTTTATTTGTTTCTTCTCTGAGAGAGAGAGAGTTCTTTAGCTAGTTCATTGGTGTGAACCGGCTTGTTGATTTGGTGGTCAGCCAATTCATCTTTGTGTGGTGTTTGGTGGTTAGCCAACACATTCATTCTTTCTTTGGTGGTTAACCTTAGATCGTGGGTATATCAAGAGTCATTCCGCATCTCTTGACGATCCTTTCAATCCATCTCAGTTCCAGAAGTGCCGTTTGCCTTCTCGGATCATATCCAACACCCAGCTAAAGTGATCCTCCCTATCTTAGGGTTCTTCAACCTGGAACACCTTAACTTACGCAAGTGTTTCAACGTAAGACTTGAAGGGGATCTGGAGAAGAGATGTTCTGAGAGGATCAAAGATTTGAAAACGCCCCGGTGACTCAACCGCTGGTCGCCTGTATGGATTTAACATGGAGGATTTATCAGGTCCCAGCGACTTATATTGGGATTGGTTGTACTAAGATACTGAACAATGCAGAGGACATGTGTTTTTTGCTTGTCTTGTCAAACCTTATGGACTGTTTCCTCTTTTCTCTTAGTTTCCTACTATTTTCATCTCTTACTTTCCTACTTTTAACTCTCGTTTGAACAATGTGATGATGCTTTTCTTTACTCGATCTCTTCTGATGAATGCACTTGTGAAACTTTGAGTTATTCGTACTTGGGAATGTTTGCATTGCAAGTCAGCAGTCAATTGTTGAA
Source organism: Brassica oleracea var. oleracea (assembly GCF_000695525.1). NCBI lineage: Eukaryota > Viridiplantae > Streptophyta > Magnoliopsida > Brassicales > Brassicaceae > Brassica > Brassica oleracea. The sequence goes on from NC_027756.1 coordinate 1,680,161, forward strand.
TCAATTGGTTTTGATAATCAGGTGTTTTTAACTAATAGGATTGAGTATTAAGAACATTGATTGGATTCTGGCAAGTGTAAATGTTTTGTTTTCAGGTTATTGGGAATTGCTTGGAAAAGATATTTTGCATCTTATTGTTCTTCTCTAAAGATTATATCATGTTTCCAACTGTTGCACACAACTAATGTAATCTGAGAAGCCTTAAACTTGCAATGTGCTATCTTATAAACAGACTATAGATCTGGTTGTGAAACTCACATTGCTTGAGGATCTCGAAGTTACATACGGCTCATTGGCAGCAGTGAGTCTAAGAAAGTTGTAGGCAAATGTCTTGTCCAAAGCTGAAGACATTGAAGCTAAATCGTGGTGCTTACTAGTTTGCATGTGAAATCTTTAGAGAAATTTAGCTATTCCTAGTTTCAATAAACTTTTCTGTGCCTTTGTGTTGTGAGTCTTTTTTGCGTTTGCAAGTTTTCTTTCTACAATAACTAAACTCAAAGAAACTAGTTTATGTGTGATTGTTTCATCTTTCTTCGACCAAGTCTTTTGATGTCGGACTAATTTACACTGCGCGTGTGTGCATTAGCAATATGATGATATCTTGATCATTATTATTATTTTTTTATCAAAGATATCTTGATTTAAAAGTTAGCATTCCGCCAAGCCCAAATGTTATGTTGCCCTAACTTGTAGAAATGTAATACCAATATACCATGAATATATGGTCTTTTTTGAGTGATAAGAAAAGTATTTGAAATTTGAAACTGCTGCTTCACTCCCTTTATTTAATGGACTCGAGGCAGTTTGACCAATCAGAGAAAATGGTCGGTCTCATCCTCTTAGCCGTTGGCATCTTCCTTGGAACCATATTAGTCATTAAGTGATGGTGATGTCTACGAAAAGTCTTGAGACTTGAAACTTGCTTCACTCCCTTTATTTAAATACATGGACTTGAGACTGTTTGATCATCAGACAAATATGGCTTCTTCCTCTAGCTTGGCGCCACCGTCTTTGACTCCGGTGATGAAGGACGGAGAGTGTAGAAACTGGGCGGAGCTTCCGTCTGACTTAACGTCATGGATCCTGAGCAAGCTCAGCGCGGTTGATATTTTGCAAAATGCTCAGAAAGTGTGTACAAAATGGCATCGCGTATGTAAAGACCCTGCCATGTGGCGCAAGATTGACATGCGTAACTCTGGAGACTTGCGGTACAACCTCGTGATGATGTGCCTCGTAGATAGCGTAGGATCCACTTAACTGCTTTCCAATGCTCCTTTCCTGGATTCGCTAGAAAGCGACTCACAACTCCTACTGCATAGGCAATGTCCGGTCTGGTGCACACCATAGCATACATGAGACTGCCTACTGCTGATGCATATGGGGTAGTCTTCATTTCTTCTTTCTCTTTCTCACTTGTTGGACTTTGCTCCGAACATAACTTGAAATGTCCACCAAGTGGAGTGTTCACTGGCTTTGCCTTATTCATGTTGAATCTCTCCAACACCCTTTCAACATATCGTTCTTGGGATAACCACAAAAGCTTCTTTGGTCTATCCCGAGTGATTTTCATTCCAAGAATCTGTCTCGCTTGCCCCAAATCTTTCATTGCAAAGGACTCTCCTAGGTCATTCTTCAATGCGGCTATTTTGTTGCGATCTTGGCCCACAATCAACATATCGTCAACATAGAGTAATAATATGAGAAAGTCGCCGCTTTCGTACCTCTTTATAAAAACGCAATGATCGTTCTTGGTTTTCTTGAAGTTGTGATCCACCATGAAGGAGTCAAACTTCTTATACCATTGTCTTGGGGCTTGCTTGAGACCGTAAAGACTCTTCTTTAATCGGCACACCAAGTCTTCTTTTCCTGGAACCTTGAATCCTTCAGGTTGCTCCATATAGATCTCCTCCTCGAGTTCACCATGTAGAAAGGCCGTCTTGACATCGAGTTGTTCAATCTCCAAGTCTAGAACTGCTGCTAGACCAAGAACCACTCGGATAGAGGACATCTTCACCACTGGAGAGAATATTTCTTCAAAATCTATGCCTTTCTTTTGGTTGAATCCTTTCACAACCAATCGAGCTTTGTATCTTGGATTTGAGCTTCTATCTTCATACTTCAACCTATACACCCACTTGTTCTTCAAGGCTCTCTTTCCTTTTGGTAGCTTCATCAGCTCATAAGTGTGATTATCATGCAAGGATTGCATTTCATCTTGCATAGCTTCAACCCACTTATCTTTATGGGTGTCTCCTATGGCCTCCTCATAGCTTTGAGGCTCCCCCTCATCTGTAAGATTAACGTACTCATCTCGATAATATCTTACAGATGGTCTTGTCTCTCTTCCAGACCTTCTTGGCTCATGTTCTTCCTCTGGCTCCACTTGAACTTCTTCTTCACCTTCATCACCATTCTGATCCATGATAGGATCCCCTTCACCCTCATCTCCAATCACTTGTTCATGATCTTGAGGCTTATGAGAATCTTCATTCCTTACAACCCTTAGCTTTGGTTTCTTTGATTTGTTGATGTCTTCGATTGTTTGATCTTCGAAGAAAACAACATCTCTGCTCCGGATAACTTTTCTGTTAACCGGATCCCAAAGCCGATAGCCGAATTCGTCTTTTGGTGATCCAAGATAAATGCACTCTTTAGTCTTAGAGTCTAGCTTGGCTCGTTCATCCTTAGGTATATGGACAAACGTTCTGCAACCGAACACCTTCAAATGGTTGTAAGAGACCTTCTTACCCGACCAAACTTCCTCCGGGACATCGCCTTCCAAAGGGACTGATGGTGTAAGATTTATGACGTCCACTGCAGTCTTTATGGCTTCTCCCCAAAATGGTTTGGGTAGTTTAGCGTGAGAGAGCATGCACCGAACTCTTTCTGTGATCGTTCGATTCATTCTTTCAGCTAGCCCGTTCAGTTGTGGCGTCTTTGGTGGTGTCTTCTCCATCCTGATTCCATGAGCTTTGCAAAACGCTTCAAAGGGACCTCGGTACTCTCCACCATTGTCAGATCGAACACACTTGAGTTTTTGACCCGTACTTCGCTCTGCTTGGGCTACAAACTCCTTGAAAGCATCAAGAACTTGATCTTTTGACTTCAAAAGGTATACCCATACCTTCCTTGAATGGTCATCAATAAAGGTGACGAAATATGATGCCCCTCCATTGGATTTCTCGGACATGGAGCATACGTCAGTATGCACAAGATCAAGAATATGCTTTCTTCTCATAGGCGTAGATGATCTTCGGAAAGCGACCCTATGTTTTTTCTGGTTAAGCAATCATGACATGGTGAGAGAGAAATACCTTTCATATCAGGAAGAAGTTTCTTGCTAGAAAGTATACTTAAACCTTTCTCACTCATATGCCCGAGTCTTCGGTGCCATATATCGATGTCATCACTTGCAACGTTTACTTCTTCCTTGCAAAGCTTGGCTTGTGTTACATATAAAGAGCCTTCTTTTCTTCCTCGAGCCATGATCAAACTTCCTTTGGTTAACTTCCATTTGCCACCACCAAAATGACTGTCCAAGCCGACATCATCGAGCTTTCCGGTTGATATGAGATTGAGTCGCATGTCGGGAACATGTCTCACATCCTTGAGAACTATCTTACATCCAGTGTTTGATGTAAGAATAACATCCCCCTTTCCAATGATCTTGCTTCTTCCTTGATTTCCCATTTGAACATTACCAAAGTCACCACTTTGATAGGTTGTGAAGAAGCTTCCATGAGGGGTGACGTGAAAAGAAGCACCAGAATCAACGATCCATGAGCTATCATCAGAGCTAAGATTACATTCTCCAACGAGATATAATTCTTCGCTCTGGTCTTCCACAATGGTGGTAGTCTTTTCTTCATGCTTCTTTGTAGGATTGAACCGGTCTGGTTTGATATTACCAGCTTGTTTGTCTTTCTTGAAAAACCGACATTCCGACTTCATGTGACCCTGTTTGCCACAGTAATAGCAAGTAACTCTCGGACGTGACTTGGATCTTCCTCGAGATTGGTCTCGTCCTCTGCTTCGGTTTTGACCACGAGTCTCTTCTCTACCTCGTCTATCAACAATGTTAGCTTCTGAATATGAACTCGAACCTCGTTCCTTCCTGCGAACTTCTTCGTTTAGAAGGCTATCAGTGACGGTGTCCATGGTAAGCTTTCCCTCCGGTGCTGAATTGCTTAGAGTGACAACTAGTGTGTCCCAACTCTCCGGCAGTGAACTGAGGAGTAAAAGGGCTTGCATTTCGTCTTCAACCTTCATATCAACTTTGTTAAGCTGATTTACAATCCCCTTGAAATTGTTCAAGTGCTCCATCATGCTCTGGCCATCCTTGTACTCCAACTTTACCAACCGTCGAACAAGAAGAGCTTTGTTTCGAGGTGTTTTCTTTTGAATCATGGATTCAAGTTTTGTCCATAATTCAAAAGCATTTGTGTAGGTAGAGACATGTTCAAAAAGAGATCGGTCGACATACTTACGGATTACGGCAACCGCCTTTCTATTAAGAATCTCCCATGCTTTATCATCCTTTCCTTCCGGCTTATCCTTCATGATGATGGGCTCATGCAAATCCTTACAATAAAGGTGATCTTCCATCATCGGTTTCCAATAAGAGAAGTTGTCCGTCGTGAGCTTGAACATGTCACCTTCAAAGGTAACGGTGGCCTCCATCTTGAATCTCACGGGTCTTGATGTTATGTTTGAGCCTAGCTCTGATACCAGCTGTTGGGAAAATTATCCAATATCGATGAGATGAAGATGGTATTAGACAACTAGAAAATTTAAGAAGAAGACTCTTAATATTTAGGAAAGGGTTTACTACAAAGATTTTGTTTTTGGAAACTCTCTCTTACAAATATTTTCTCTCTTTGTTTTTCTTGATTCTTGGATGATTACAAATGGTGCTAAGCACCCCTATTTATACAAGTGAAGGAGCACACTCCAACAAGTTCTAGATTTCTCTAAATTATTATTTATTTCAAAATATCTAACTCCATAACTTTCTCTCTTCTTCTACACAATTCTTCTTCTATACTTCTCCACTTTTCTCTAGATGTTTCTTCTTCTTGGACTAAGGCTTGATTATGATTTGATTAGTTTTGGGCTTAAGGAGGGAAATCCAACAATGTGCCATCACGCAGTCGATTCGTAGCCAAAGAGGCTTTGTTGAGATTGACATTTGGCACTTCGGTACTGATTCTCTCCTCAACTACATCTCCCATAGGTTTATAATTCTCTCACTCTCTCTTATTGTTCTTGGCTTCCGTTTTTGAACTATTACACGCAATCACTTGCAGGTCAAGTAACCTGAGAAGCCTTAGACTTGCAGTGTGTTATCCAATAACAACTTATGGACTTACTGACGCACTTATGAAGCTTCCATTGCTTGAAGAACTCGAGGTCTCATACTGCTCACTGTCCGCAGAGTCTCTGGAAGTTGTAGGCCAGTCTTGTCCTAACCTGAAGACACTGAAGCTAAACCGCGAGGTCCTACATCGTTTTTCTTTCTTCAGTGAGGACGACGATGCTCTAGCTATAGCTGAAACAATGCCCAGACTTAGACACCTCCAGCTTTTCGGAAACAAATTAACAGACGCTGGTTTAAACCCCGAGATCATGTGCCGTCATGTAGTCGATAGTAGCCAGGGAGGCTTGCTTGAGATTGACATTTCGCGTTTCAGTACTGATTCTCTCCTCAACTTCATCGCTAATAGGTTATCCTCTCTCTCTATCTCATAATTTTGTATAGGTTAGTTCATAGCAGAGGTCACCTAGTGCTAGGAAAATTTCTTTTGTGAATATGTTTTTTTTTGGGGTCTAATTGTTCTCGGTTTGTTAACTGTTACTCGCGAGTCCTTGTAGGTCAAGTAACCTGAGAAGTCTTAAACTTACATTAATCTCTCCGCGGGTAACAATTGAGGGACTTAAAGAAGCCATTGGGAAGCTTCCATTGCTTGAAGAACTCGAAATCACAGAATTCGAAATGTGGGGAGGTTATCTGAAAGTTGTAGGCCAGTCTTGTCCTAAACTGAAGACATTGAAGTTAAACTGCATTAGAATTGGATTTGGGCCTCCTTTTTACTTGAGTGACGATGATGCTTTAGCTATCGCTGAAACAATGCATGGACTTCGCAACCTAAAACTTTTGGGAAACAGTTTAACAGATGATGGTTTAAAAGCCATTCTTGATAATTGTCCTGATCTTGAACATCTTGATCTAGGTCATTGTCTCAATGTTAACTTTTCCGGAGATCTGGAGAAGCGTTGTTCTGAGAGGATTAAAGTTTTGGGACGACCTGGTAGTGAGAGAATTTTCGATTTTTCTATATTTGAGGACTCCGTCACGCTAGATACTGATTATTGACCAGTAATTTAGTTTACAGTATCTCAACTTGTTTATGAGTATGTTATTCTCTATGTAATGCATCTTTTGTTCTTCCAACACTCTTTTTTTCTATTATAATTGATTATGAATCTATTCTACGACATGAAATAATCCTTAAAATCGTTTGTCTGAAGATTGTAACTTTAAAAATCAGAAAGAGCAAGATAAAGCATATCATTCTCCTCATCTGTTGGTTCTTCAAGTTTGTTATACTTCTAGATCTGTATCCTGTAAATACAGTTTCAGATACTTTTCTCTCAGCAAAATCCTGAGAAAGCAGGGGATGATCTGTTATTGTTAATAATGGAGGAGGAGATATGTTCACCATCACGATCACACGACACGTTGAACACGCTAGACAAGCCTCACAAGCAGGGGCGGTCCTAGACAGACCTTGGGTGGGGCAAGTGCCACACACTAATTTTTATTTTTTCTTCAATAATTACTTTTAATTTATGCAAGTGCCCCTAATCAAAATGGAAAGACTGGGTAATGAACTCGTTCATGTAATCTTTCTAGGTAACTCCATAAGCAGTTTTAGTGGACGTATGTATGTGCCCTCTTCAATGCCTCAAGAGTAGCTTTTGAGCATGTAAGTTTTAAACATGTTCCTTGCAACGCAAGTCACAAACTCTTTTCAAAAAAAGTGGACCACCTTTTGGTTCACTTTAGAAAGGCTTAAATTAACACAACTTGTGAACATGATTAAAAAGTGGGCTTACTATACTTAAGCCTGAATTATTTTGTTATCACATGTTTTTTTTTTTTTGAATAGTTAAAAGTAATTTTGTTATTACATGTGACTACGAGGACCTAACCGTAAAATAAGAGACGGAAGCAGAACGCTCCGAAAACGCTAGTTTTTGCACCTCCCAAAATCTCTTTGATTCCGGTGATGAAAGACGGAGAGTGCATAAACTGGACGGAGCTTCCGTCTGAACTAACGTCATCCATCCTGCGCAGGCTCAGCTCGATCGATATATTGGAAAACGTACAGAAAGTGTTTACATCATGGCGTCACGTCTGTAAAGACTCTGAGATGTGGCGTAAGATAGACATGCGTAACCTAGTAGACGTGGGGCTCAACCTCGAGATCATGTGCCGTCATGCAGTCGATCGTAGCCAGGGAGGTTTGGTTGAGATTGACATATGGAATTTCGCTACTGATTCTCTCCTCAACTACATCGCTGAAAGGTTATAATTAAGTCTCTCTCTCTTATTGTTATTTGTCTTTTACTTGGCTTCAGTTTTTGAACTATAAGCAGGCCCGGTCAGTACCACAATCAAAAGAACCGACCGCTTAGGGTATCCCAACTTTTACAAAAAGTTTAGTTGTATATAGGGTATTATAAAAAAATTATACGAAGAATGAAGACATAAATTTATATTTATTAGTAGAACATTGCAAGTTTTTTCTATAAGTTAGACCGGTCCTAAGCACGCAATTTCTTGCAGGTCAAGTAACCTGAGAAAGCCTTAGACTTGTAATGTGCCCTCTAATAACAAACGATGGACTTGCCAAAGCTCTTGCGAAGCTTCCACTGCTTGAAGAACTCGAGTTCTCATACTGCCCACTCTCAGTAGAATCTCTGAGGCTTGTGGGCCGGTCCTGTCCTAATCTCAAGACGCTGAAGCTGAACCGCCTGACGTTGATGCGTTTTCCGTACGAGAGTGACGATGATGCTCTAGCAAGCGCTGAAACAATGCCCAAACTTAGTCACCTCCAGCTTTTCGCAAACAATTTAACAGACCCTGGTTTAAACGTCATTCTTGATAATTGTCCCAACCTTGAACATCTCGATCTACGTGAATGTCGCAGCATTAAACTTTCAGGAGATCTGAGAGCATCTTTATCTAAGGATACTAAAGGGGTTATTAGCGTGTGGGTCCCGCGTATGACCCACTTTTTTTTAACAAACCGGTTACCAAAACTACCAAATAGTAGTCGGTTTCTAAGGGTTTCTTACATTGTTCGCGGGCTCCACTGACACATGGCGAGATGGGGTTTCTGGGATAATGATGCTCTGAGGAAACGGTGTTCCGAGAGGATCAAAGTTTTGAGAGAACCTTTTGGTTGCAATATGCTTACTCATGTCTTGGAACTTCTTTACGATATGTAAACATCTCAAGATGATTATCCGTATGCCCCCTTGTTACCAGTTTAGTAAACGTTTGTGAGTTTATTCTGCTACATTAAAGATATCAAGTGACTTTTGCCAGTGAGAATTAAAGCTTGTTCTGTTCAAAATTAGACCGGATATTAAACGCAAAGTTGAGAGCTAAGATTATGTAATAACACTGTTTTCTCTCAGTAAACAACCATCAAAAATCTTAAAAGAAACATTAATCATCTCTATGGTCCTCATGTACTGCTTCTGGTTCCTTTAAATGGTAGCGTTACGGTCAAAGAATATCTGCAAAAACTACTGAGGTTTTGGAACAAATCCATCAACAGCAAAGTTCCTTGTGGCTGAAGGAATGGCTAAACGTACACCATCAAGCTCTGGTCTTGCAATCACTTGGCCTCCGAGTCATGATCTCAAGCGTTTTTTTTTTTTCGTTTCTTGGAAGATGAGATGCATATCTTTTATTTTTGGTTTAAGAGATAAGAGAGAAAGCTCACGTTTCTGTGAGCCCGAAAGCAAGATCAAGCATATCATTCTCATCATCTGTTGGTTCTTCAAGTCATTTTTGTAGTACTCTGTATCCTGTAAATACAATTCCAGATACTTTTCTATTAGCAAAGTCCTGGTTTCATAGAAAGCAGATTATGATCTGTGATTATTAATAATTGAGGAGATATGTTCACCATCACGATCACATGACACGTTGAACACGCTAATGAATCCTCACAAGTACCTGACATTGTGTACAAAATAATAGTATAAAATCTATTACATTTTGTATTATAAATTACAAATAAAAGTATGTATGTGCGCGGATGCGCGCTTTTTTAAAGTCACAATAAGAAAATTACCAAGGCCAAAACTATAAAGATGTTATACAGAAAACTGTTTTATCCTCAGTAAGCAATCATCTAAACTCTAGTGGAAACATGAACCTCTTATGGCTGAAGAGGATGCCAAGCCAAGCTCACATCATCTTAATTCTGGTCTTGCAATGACTTGGCATCCGAGTCAAAAACATTATTCCAGGGACATATACTACTTTCATCCAAATACAAATATTTAGTATCCAAGTATTTTCCACTGGCCAGTGTGTGTAATAGAATTATGATATTGTCAACAAGCCGCCCTAAATTATGTTGTAAATATATAATACCGTTGAGATATGGTCATATGAACGTCTTGAAAGTTGAAACTGTTTCAGTCACCTATTTAATGAAACTACTTCACTCCCTTATTTAATGGACTACGTGAGATATTCTTGACCGTTAGAGTAAATGGCCTGTCTCTTCCTCTTTGCCGTTGTCCTCTTCATTGGAACCATATTAGTCATTTAGTGATGGTGATGCCTACGAGAAGTCTTGAGACTTGAAACTTACTTCACTCCCTTTATTTATATGGACTTCGAGACAAGTTGAGATCATCAGACCAAAATGGCTTCTTCCTCTTCCTCGGGACTGTTTTCTCCTGAGCCACCGCTTCTGACTCAAGCGATGAAAGACGGAGAGTGTAGAAGCTGGGCTGAGCTTCCGTCTGAATTGACGTCATCGATCCTAAGCAGGCTCAGCTCTATTGACATATTGGAAAACGCTCAGAAAGTGTGTACGTCATGGCATCGCGTCTGTAAAGACACTGCCATGTGGCGGAAGATTGACATGCGTAACTTTGGAGACTTGGTGTTGAACCTCGAGATGATGTGCCGTCACGCAGTTGATCGTACCCAGGGAGGATTGGTTGAGATTGACATTTGGCATTTCGGTACTGATTCTCTCCTCAGCTTCATCGCCGATAGGTAAAACATCTCTCTCTTATTGTTCTTTGTCTTTGACTTGGCTTCAGTTCTTTTAACTATAACACTCAATTACTTGCAGATCAAGTAACCTGAGAAGCCTTAGACTTGCTATGTGCTCTCCAATAACAACTGATGGACTTACCGAAGCAATTGCGAAGCTTCCATTGCTTGAAGAACTCGAGGTCTCATACTGCTCTTTGTCCGGAGAATCTCTGAAACTTGTCGGCCAGTCTCTTCCTAATCTGAAGACGCTGAAGCTAAACCGCATTGGGTTATTGCGTCCTCGTTACGAGAGTGATATTGATGCCCTAGCTATAGCTGAAACCATGCATGGACTTCGCTTCCTTCAGCTTTTTGGAAACATATTAACAAATGGTGGCTTAAACGCCATTCTTGATAATTGTCCTGATCTTGAACATCTTGATTTACGTTTTTGTTTCAACGTTTACAATGTCGGAGATCTGGTTACGAGGCGATGTTCGGAGAAGATCAAAGTTTTGAGACTACCTTATGACTCGACTGATGATTACCCATATGCTGGGAATTATTACGACATTGATTCATCTGATGAAGATAGCCCATGGCCTCTCATGGCAGCTAATGATTACTACCATAGCTTTGCAGGTTATAGTGACCATTCTGATGATGACTATTAGGCGACCTGCCTACCTAGATGCATGGGGTTTGCTGGTGAAATGTTTTTATAATCTATTCTGAACACTTCTGTCCGTTAATGTGTCTTGCATTTGCATAACTCTTTTTTTTCTGTTATTTATTTTAACTCAAGAATATGTTATGGTTTCATCTACCTTTTGAGTTAAAGTTTTTTGTTATTTATTTTGCTATCACTTGGCATCCCAGTCGTGATCTGTAACATTTTTTTATTGTTATCGAGGAATATGAGATGCATATATTTTCCTTTTGGGTTTAAGAGATGAGAAAGAAAGGTTACGTTTAGTGAAAGACGGACGCGTTAGAGTCGAGAGAAAGTAGAGAGAAGAAAGAGAAAGTAGATCTATGTCGGACGGCCGGCGCGTGAGCGTGCGTGCCGTCGCCGGAGACCATCGTCCTTAAGCTAAAAGTATCCGCTTGTGTCTCATCCTCGATTCCTACAGCATCCGCTTTGTCTGAGCTCTGGCCAACCATCACATGTGGTGTTCCTGTACGTGGAGTGAAGATGCGTAGGTTGGAAGGATTGGAGAGGTGAAGACGATCGTGTTTTGGGTTTCCGGGAGGTGGAGGCTATGATAGTTCTGCCGCTGCCGGTTTTAGTCGCTGAGAGACGAAATTTCCTTCAACTTTGCCGTCGTTGGCTCAAGCTTCCGGGAGGTGAAGGTTCCGTCAGCCTTACGTCGCCGGCTTTAGTTTCTCGATGTTGTCTGTTTGCTCGAGTATGGGTTATGGTCATGGTGCGGGAGAGGTTCTCGGTCATTGATCTCTAAGGATATGAAGCTTCGCCGTCAGATGAGATCTCTACAGAGGGATGAAATTCTCCGACAGGATTTCAGGAAGATGAAGAAGATAGTTGGTTTCGGTGGAGGTTCGAAGGAATTAAGAGCTCCGGCGAAACGAGGGTTTTGGTGGTTAGGTACGGCGGCTTGGTGAGGCGGAGACGGTCAGGTCGAGGCGGAGCGACACGTGGCGCACAGACGGTCAGGATATCCACACGTGTCTCGCTCCAGCCTCCTCAACGCACGCGTACCCGAGCCTGTCGGTGCTGGATTCGAGTTTTGGGCCTTGGGCCTGTTTAGCTAATTTGGACTTCGGCTATTGTTTGTTTGTACCCCGTTAGTATTGTGGGCTTTTGTATCATTCATCATGAACTTAGGCTTAGGCCGTTCATTTTTATTAAAACAAAATTTGATGGAAAAAAAAAGAAAGGTTATGTTTGTGTGAGGCCGGAAGAAAGATCAAGCATATCATCCTCCTCATCATTATTACTAGCGGAACCGACCAGTTTCTACTTACCAAACCAAACTGAAAACCGATTAAAATTCATCAACTGGTTCTTAATCCAACCAAAAATCAAAAACCAAAAGTTTCAGTTCGATCGATTCGGTTGCTCTAAATTTGAGAATGAGAAACCCAACCAGAGCAATTCTAAGCATAATTCACTTTGCACAACGAAAGACAAAGACGAAACAGTAACAAAGAGACACAAACATCATCAATAACTTTGGGACAACACTTTAAAGAAGAAGAAGAAGCTCAAGCAACTTCATCGGACCTCTAATTCTCATTCCGAAGCTCCTCTTCCGCCTTCTTAAGAACCTGATCCCACCCACTACCACTACTCACATCAATATAATCATAAGGCACCGCCGTCTTCAAACCCGGAAGCACACCGCGCCGGCTCTCAACAATCCTCAACTCCAACTCACCACCAACCCTAAACCCCTCAAGCTCCTCCCAACTAAACATCAACGGCAACGTCGACCCGCACCACGTATTAAAATCCACAACCTTAACCCTCCTCTCCTTCGTCACATAAACATCAAACACATAATCCTCCAACTCAAACACACTCCTCACGTTCACATCAAAAAACTCCTCAATCAACCCCTTGAGAACCTCCTTCTCGCTAACAACCACAGGGTAAAACGTCGTCACTTCACGCTGGCAAACCCCAACGAGCTCGTTCCCTTTCACGAAGCATCGAAACTCCATCTCCGGCTTTAAAGAAGGGTACCACTTCCGCAGCGCGAGGAAGAAGCTCTCCGGCCTCCTCCTCGAGGAGGCGGCTTTATTATCGCTGCAGGAATCGTACGCCTCGCAGAGGTCGTGGAGGATCGAGTCCGAGGAGCGGAGCAGGAGAGCGATCTCGCTGAAGCAAGAGCAGCTGAGACTCTGCGAGGGGCTTATCCACGCCGCGTCCTTCGGCGCGCTCCAGTTCAGCTTCGGGAAGATCGATCCGCCTAGGGCTTCGATTGAGTCCTTGATCTCGATTTCGAGCTCCGGGAACGACGGCGGCGGCGGGGGAGGATCAGTTTCGTCGTCTGATGATGATGATGATGATTCGTCTTCTTCTTCGGGGTTGTGGACTCTGTTAGGCATCGCGTTCTCGTTGGTGACGGAGGAAGGGAGGAGGAAAGGGCCGGAGTCGTCGAGGAGGTAGTTGACGAAGGACTCTGGAAGCTTGTGGAGTTTGGTTTTGATGGTTAGGGATTTGAATTTCGGGTACCAGTTCTGAATCTGGCACCGGTTTACTTCCTCTTCCTTCATCTTACCTCCGGCGTCGATGGAGGTTTTAGGGTTGGACGGAGAAGAAAGGCAACACTCTGCTGATAATTAGATTTTATTAATGGGCCGTATGTAATGGGCCTTGTAAAGTAGTCTTAGTGGGTTTACTTAAGAATCAAGTTACCCTCTTTATGTTTGTGACTCTGGGTATGCGAGTGTAGGTCTGCGGGGGGGTTTGGGGTCGGCTGGTTAATTCGGGTTTTATGTTTTTCTTTTTCAATTTTGGCGAATTTAACCAACGTTTATGTTTTTATTTTTCCATTTAAGTTCAGTTTTTTTTTTCTTCGAATAAGTTCGGCACATTTGGTTAAATATTTTTTTTCTTCAAATAAGTTCGGTTCATTTGGTTAAATATTAGTAGTAGAAATTAGTTTGGTTTGAAACTAAAAATAAATAAATATAATATAAACTGAATTAACCGACTGCTGATCTGATATCACTAATCGGTTTAGAACCTAATTTTAACCGAGTTTGAACCAGAAATCGAAATTTTTAGCTGGTTCAGTTCAGAATCACATGCTTATATATGGTTTAGTTCAGAGTCACAAACGTATCGCTTCGTCCTTGATATTAAGTTTGAAAGAAAAAATTGATTACATTTCACAACGGGAGTTTATATAAAGTTATTTATGATATTATTAAAGGAACATGAAAATAACCTTTCGTAACAATAAGGAAGGAATAATATAAGGGTTTTGTAAGATTCTAAACCCAAGAGGAAAGCGAAGAACTAAACATAAAGCTTAACTGCTAGAAAACCAAAATCTTTGCAACCTTTTCTCTTAGGAAAAATATTCTGGCACAACTGATATATTTGACCAATATTGGCTTTTTTCCGTGAAGATGCTAGCTTCGCCGATATAAAAACAATAAAAGTCCTATGCACATCAGCCACATCCACCGTGGCTTGTACTCTGCTAGAGATCTTGCGGAGGAGACTTCCGATCTGAATTAATAAACCAAGAAGCTTAACTTTTGCAACCAAAATGATACTTAAAAAGCATAACGAACAAAATATGACATTAGGGTTCTTACTTGGATACATCATAGGAGCACGTTCCGTAGCCTGCAAGCAACATACAAAATATCCCATATATTATTACGTAATCCCCATAAATAAAATAATTGCGGAAAATATAATGTTATAACAAAAATGTTATTAGAGAAGTTATCTCAAATCCAATTTGTGTCATTTATCTTATTTTTATACAATAAATATACATGGGTAAATCCATATATAAAATAGGGCATAGCATTTTTATGTACTCCCTCCGTTTCATAATACTTGATGTTTTGTAATAGTACATAAAGATTAAGAAAATTACATTTTCCTAGAAAATAATTTTAAAGATATAATTTTAAAATCAGTTAACTAATTATAAAAAGTATGTAAAATTTAATTGGTTGAACAGTTTCCAATAAAGTTAAAATTAACCTTAAAATCTCAAAACTTCCTTAAAATCTTAAAACTTCATGTAAATTGAAACAAAACAAATCTTCTAAAACATCATCTATATTGAAACGGAGGGAGTATAACTTAGGGGAGATATTTTTGTCAAATTAATCGATTATTCATTTTAGTACCCTAAATGGTGCAAGAAACTTACTCGGGTTTATCTTGGTGAGTGTAGCTGTTCCACCAAAGTAACAAGCGATGCGATTGTTACCATTGGTTTGATAATACGCATTAAACGCAAAGGATGCGTGCGACCATATCGTATCCGGCTCGTAACAGTCACCATGTTTCTCGATGACTGAGCAATCAACTCTCCCAATACCACATGCCCAATCAAGAGCTCTCTGTAGCTCAGCCTGAGACGCACTTGGTCGAGCCACGCACCATGTTGTTCCGTCCAAGAACGTTGTATTACCTTCAGGCCGAATCGGTGACTCTGGTCGGATCATCGTTACCGGTCTTGTAGCTTCACATCGTACTTGGGATATGAAGTTTAGTAGAACCAGAGAAAATAGAAAATTCCAAAATTGATTTCTCATTTTCAAGATGTTGGTAATAGAAAATATAATTGTAAAGAGAAGAAAAACTCCAGATCATAACATCACCATAAGTAGAAACCTATATTATACATAAATATATTGACTGTCACACTCTTTTTACTATAATGATCAAGTGATGGGGACTTTGGAGGCTGAGACAAGAGAGGTTAGGTTTTATTTAGTCACAAGATAACCTAATCAAAAGAGCAAAGAATAATCTAGATCTCATTAAGGAATCGAAGGTGCCTTCAAGAGTAATAAAATGTTCAAGAAATTGATAGCACAAGATTTGTTTTATGATTTTTAATATCAGGAATATTACTTTCCAATCGATTTATTTGTATAACAAATACTGAAAAGTTGAGAAGAGGCGTTCACAAGCAAAGAATTCTCTGCAAATAGTATCTGTTTAATTATAAGCATAATAATTTCACATAGAAAAGGCATAAAATACCTAACAAACACTAAAACTGAGTACATTTCGACAAAGTGATTCACGAATTTTTCAATCTAAAGGACTAAAAAGAGGGTCCGTTTGATTAAGAAAGAAAACAACATATCCAAGCTATTATAAACGCCAAATCCATTTAGAAGATGATGCTAACAAATCAAAATACTCTAAACTCAAGAAAGCATAAATTTTAAAATGAAAAAAAAAACAGAGCTTATGGCATTGATTTTATGAGGCATAGTGAAGCGTGGTGAGCTCTTCAACTCTCTTACACAACTCTCCCATTTGAACGTTCAATATCTTCCATCTTAGCTTGTTCCTACTCAGATTAAGAAAAAAATCGATCAAGTTCATTGACTGTTCCAAAGATATAAGTTGGTATCTAACCAGTCTCTCGATCAGATGGCCTCAATCACACGGGAGAACCAAATTACGTGGAACATTTCTAGTTTCAGTATCCGCTACCTATATTTAGTGGAAGTCTTTTTATTCCAGTAGCTAAGAAGTCATTAATGTTTTTAGATTAAAAGATTTTGGATTCGAATCCTAGAGAAATGATTTATGACAATAAATAGATTAATAAAGAATAAACCTATACAAGATTTCCATCACGATGTAAGCAGTGTCGGCCCTGGTTAGAAGCTGGGGTAGCATGTGCTTCCAGCCCTGAAAATAATATGTAATATTTCAACTATTTTTGACTAAAATCTCCATTAGCTTAGTTGGTAAATGTTAATAAACGTGCTAGATTTTGATTCGCATTTTTAAAGCGTGAGATTAATTTTTATTCAAAAATTTATTTATTGAAAATTAGAAATTTTATACATATGTATTTTTATAAAACATTTGTTCTTACAAAATAGATAATTATTTAAAATTTACATGAATATAATTTTATGAAAATAAGATAATTCATTTACATAACCCGTCCGTATTAATTTTACTTATATTTTCAAACTTTAAATTATAGTACCTTTTATTTTTTATTTTTATACTGGTCAAAATTTATTTTGTTATTATATAAATTAATTATATGTCATTCAACCCGTCTTATACTTGATAAATCTATTGAATTATTTTTAATATTCTAATTTAAATATGTGTATTAAAGTATGAAATTATTTATTAGTTTATATATCTTACTTTAATATTTTGTTTTAATAAGTTAAAGTATATTGTAAAATTCATGTATATATGTTATTATTTAATTTTATAATTTATAAAATAGTAATAAATGGATTAAGCTACTTTATAAAAATTTTATTTCTTATTCAATAAATCAGAAATGATTTAATATTTGTTTGTAATTATAGTTATTATTAATTATGAATTTTATTATTTAAAAGTAAATATTAAAAAGAAATGCATATGTTCATTTATATAAAAGTATATTAAAAGATATTATTAAAATGCAATCTTAGAAAAATATATTTAAGAATATATCTTTTTAAATATATTATTTTGAAATATTAAAATAATAGATTATATATGGTATATATTAAATAATAAATAATTTTGTTGTCGGAGAAATAATGAAAAATTAAATAAATGTAATAGTCCAATCTAAACTATTTGTAAGTAGATAAAAAGTGCTTATGTTTTAATAGTATTGATGTTATTACTACAAAAAAAATAAAAGTTTGTTTACATGATATAAATAAGAGATCTACAGTTATTGTATAGAACTAAATTAAAAGGTTACATACATAATTAAAAAAAAGAAAAACACAACCATAATTCCAATATTGATATTGAAATAAAAATATATACTTGCACAATTCAAACAAAATGCAATATAAAACAACTTACCTAAAACACATAAGAGCATAGGCCTGTGACGGATGGAGTATCCGGGCAATTTTAAGGTATCTGGATTCGGATCCTTATCCGGCGGATCCATAATTTTACTATCCTTATCCGGATCCGGGGTTCTCGGATATCCGGATGTCGGATATCCTTTTAAAAATTATAATATCCGGCGGATATCCGGATCCGGATTTGGATCTTTAAATAAATAAAAAATAATATTAATATATATAAAATATTAACAATAATTTAAAAATAAAAAAATATATAATCTCTTTAATTATTTCTATGTATAATATTACAAAATTTACATAAAATTTATATATACTATTATAAAAATGAAAATATATTAAATAAAATTAATTTATATATATAGATATTACTATTTTTGAAATATTTATTAATAAAACTTACGGATACGGATATCCGGACTTAAAAATTAAGATATCCGGATCCGGATCCGGCTTTGACGGATCCAACATTTTACTATCCGGATCCGGATCCGACTTTGACGGATCCAACATTTTATTATCCGGATCCAGATTCGACCCCTCCGGATATCCGGGTTTTCGGATCGGATCCGGATCGAATCTCGAATCAAATCCGGATCTCGGATAAAAGTCTCAGGCCTAGACATGAAACTAGATGATTTAAAATAAGAAAATGATTAAAATTTCCATCGCCAAAATAAAAACAGAAAACTAGATGATTCAAACTATCCCAGTAATTGTATAAGGAAATTTCGTAAACGCAACGAAACTGAGTCTTAATCTCCTTATAACAAATAAGTTCAATAAAAAGAGTTGATAAAAATAAAGAAGAGCAATCACAATAATAAAAATCACACATAACATAAAACCAAACTCATCAAGTTAAAAACAAATGTTAAACGGAGACTTAATGAAAGTAAACTTCCCGCGCAAACATCGACCAATCCCTAGTATTATATAAAAAAACATTAAAAATATCAAAACTCCTCTTTGACTGTCGTCTACGTCTGATGGTGAAATTATTGTTGTAAATGCTGAGTCACTTTTAGAGAATTGATTCTCAAATTTCATTTTATGGCATCCTATTTGGAAGATATGAATATTTCCTTCACGATGTTGCAAAATTTCCTACACAAAATCAAAAACACATTAAGTTTTTATTTTCCCAAAAATTGAGAGAAGAAGAAAGTCGAAACTTACGGCCATAGATCGTCTCCAACAAGCATCATATCTCCTTCATGAACTTTAAAAGTTAGTTTCCATTGACTGTGCATATGCAACTTGCCTTCGATATTAAAGAGTTTTTCTAGTTCAACGATCATGTGATTATATCCATCAAAAACAGTTAAATCCACAGTTTTAACAACACTTTCCATGTGAACCTGATCAATAAACATATCAAGTGTTTGTGAACTAAATATAGTCATCTCAATCTGTTAAAAAATTTCTGCAAGTTTCTTATCAATATTAAATCTACTGTATGAGAATAAAACTGTGTTTGCAACCATATATAACTCTGGTTTTTTCTTTAAAATAACATGATTAAGTTTAGGAAAGCCTATGTCTTATAATGTTATAGTTATTAATAATAAATA
The DNA here is from genome assembly GCF_000695525.1 of Brassica oleracea var. oleracea. NCBI lineage: Eukaryota > Viridiplantae > Streptophyta > Magnoliopsida > Brassicales > Brassicaceae > Brassica > Brassica oleracea. Next base: position 1,699,550 of record NC_027756.1, read on the forward strand.
ATTTTAGAATTGACTAAGAAGAAAGAATAAGTAGATGATGCTCTTTTTCATACCTTAGTACTACTTGTAGTAAAACTTATTTCCTTCCTTTGGATTTCTGTTAGTGATGTCACTGCTTGAATTTGATCAAGCTTTTCTTCTTCAAAGATTTCAGAAATTTTATTATTTTGGTATGATTCGAGTGGTTCCAAAACATCTCTTGCTTTGCTAGAAGCCGTTAGATCAACTCCAAACAATCTGAAGCTACTAGATGCATTGGTGGTTGAATTTTCTTTTGTTGACTGGACCATTTGGTGATTGTAATCTGGTTTGGACATAATAGGACCTGCATAGCTCACTAGCCAACAAGATGAAATTTTCGAATCATTAGTTTCATTATGATAAATAAGTTGAGGAAGACTCGTCGATATTTTATGCTTCTCCAATTAATTGGCTTTAAGTCAACGTAGGAATTACCATATTTGAACTTTTATATAGAAATATGATGATAATTGATCCAAAAAGAAGCATAAACTATTAAAAAAGTATTTTCTTACCAAATTCGTTTATTTCGCGTTGGCGTTTGTTTTTTCGAATAACTGACTTGAAAATGTTTGATGAAGGTATTAAAGGCTCTATCTCCCATGGAGAGACCTTATTAGGCCTAGGAATTGTTGCAGGCTCATCCCACTGTACCTATTAAAATAAGTTTGTGGATTTTACTTATTTTTGAAATCATATTCTAAAATAATATAATAAAAATTAGTTATGAATAATTTTTACTTGTAGGTTTCGCCATTCTGAACCCTTCCAATAAATGGAGAAATCTTCCACTTTTACTATTGTCCCAGAATATCTTTACAGTAAAAAAAATTTGTAAGCAATCATATTTAGAATAAAAATAATAATATGAGTGTCAAAAATTTACGTTATTTGATTGAAATCATGTCCTTCAAACTTCATAGTAAATCTTGAACTTGTATTGAACTTCCTGGTCACTGCATCTAAGAATTTGTCGCAGTTGACAATGAATTTGCTCGACCTAGTATCATCATATCAAGAATAAATTAAAGTATGCTTATTTAAGTTAAATATTCTCATGATGTTTAAGTAGAGTAACAGAGTGTTTTCCTTACTTTGGCTTATAAAACACATCAAACATACATTTGGTGTGAATAGCATTCGATGCAGAAGCAATGAAACCATGGTGCATACTCTCTTTTGAAATTACAGATGATGACATGTCGCTTTGTTGATGAGCTGCTTTTCTAATTCCAACTCGTGATTCCCCGTTCTCTCCTCTTGAAAAAAATATACTTAAAATACAAAATATTAAGAAACAAAGGAAATGTAAAATGACAAAATGTATATACCTAAGGAATACGAAAGAGTCTCCAACGGCCAAACTTTTTCCTCTTACAAACTCTTTCCAACCAGATGTGAAAAAATGTTTTTTTGGTGTACCTAGTTGATAATTTATAGATAAACAAAGATTAGTATTACTACCAAACAATTTTGATATAAAGAAAAAACTTAGTTACCTCTAAAAGTGTGTTTAAATTTCCAGACATGATCATGGAGATCTTTAGCAACTATCTCTTGACTCGGTGTTAGCTGTGACATATCCTAAAAAAAAGTTTAATACAAAGTATTATATAAAAAGCTTACAATTGAAGTCAATTATGAATTTATTTGGTGTCTTTATTAAATGAAATTACCAATGGAGGAAGACATTCAATGGCATCTTTTTTTAAATAAGATAAAATCACCATGTGGACTGATATCCGAAGCAGTTAACACCTTAGTAAAATATTTAATGTTTTGTTCGTTGTTGTCATTAGGAAACAAGATCTCAACTTCCTAAATAATTAAATTCATAAAATTATTTACAGATATTAGAATAACAGTTACTATTAGTTCATAAATAAAATATAAAATTTTCCACTTACAGGTGGACATGTCAACAACGAAACTTTTGCGTAAACTTCATCTGAATTGGTCTCCACCTAAAATCATGCATAAAATATATTAAAACCATAATATGTACAATTTTAAGCCAATTGATCTCATGCGTAACAAACATCAAATACCAAAGATACTTACCTTAAGCTTGATACTAATAACATTACAACGAATTCTTGAAGAAATATCAAAAATTGGTTTTAATTGGCACAGGTTGTCATTTGCTGATGCTACAAGCTGATAATGTCATAAGATTGTAGAAAATTTTATTAAATAACAAAACAGGAGAATCAATGTGAAATTATTCATAGAAAAACATTTACCTGTTCTATGTGCCCTTGAGGAAAATAATAAACTTCTTCTCCAATTTTTGGGAGATCAAACAAAGATCCAGCACATAACTTCCATAACTGATCATACAAATATCTATTGACACCCTCAGTTCCTACATAAATAAATAAAATATTGTTATGGGTACATATTCCTATTAAATCAAAAATAAAATCTAAGTTCATTTTTTTAACTTATACCTCGAAATTTAGGTTGTGCATTCATAATTTGGTTATTCGCCATCAGCTTTTACCAAATACTGGTCTTGAATTACAACTTACACAAAATATCACCAAATCAAGAATATTTGTTAGCATGGTATTGTATCTCAAAATTAGGGGTGAGCATTCAGGTACCCATTAGTCTTCGGTTCGCTTCTATTCGAATTTTAGATTTTCGGGATTAAAGATTTCAGCCCTATTCGGATATTTATAAATTTTGGTTCGTGTTTGGTTCAGATATTTGCGGGTTTAAATAACATGGTTAAATTATTTTGAAAAAAATAGAATTCATATATACTTCAAATTTCTCAAAATCTAGAAATAAAAAATAATAGATTACATATAAAATTTTAGACATTTACTTTTGACTATTTATATATATATATTCAAGTATTTTGGAAAATTTTAAAATATCTTATGTATTTGCTATATTTTTATGTCTAAATCTAAAAAAATATTAATATATTTCAGTATATAAATATATTTCGGATATATTCTTAATTCCGATACCCAAAATACTTCGGTTCGGGTTGGATTCGGTTTCGTTTTTCTCTGTACCAAAATTTTGCACCCGTTTAGATATTTAACCAATTTTGGTTCAGATTTGGTACTACTTTTTCGGATCGAATTCGGTTCGGTTATGTTCTTTAGATTCAAGTTTTTTTTGCCAGCCCTATTCAAAATTGTAGATTTTTTAATAATTACAAATACGCATAATGAGATTTGTAAGTTTTTCATTATATTAATATATAATGAGATTTATAACGTTTTATTTGAATTTTCTTATAATATTTTTAAGTTCTGGTATTGTTATATGGATATATTATTATATTAAAATATTTCAAATTCAAAAGAGTATATATATCATGATAAACCTGTTTGTGTTTTTTAAAGTACGATTAATTAGATCATAGATGGAGAATTTTAAATAAACTTTTACGAATTCTATTACAATATAAATCATGATTATTCAAAAAATAGAGCCATAAAACTAGATAATTAACATAATACCTTTGATTCGTGAATTGGTGAGAACGTTTTGATCTTGTAGTAAACAAGTTTGTTTTCTCTTCTTTATAATGATCTGTATTATCTTTGTTTAGTCATCAATTTGATATACATCAGGTATATATAGTTGAAAAGACATTGTCATAGATTAATATTTGTTCATATATATGACTTTTGACTAATAAAAGTTACCAAAAAAACAACCAGGTCAAAGATAAATTTTTAAAAATGTCAAAACTTGTTGAATATCAGTTTAATTATGTTTCTAAAACACACACACACACATAATAATTCGATAAAGAAACACGTCATACTACCTCATAATTAGTTGATTTGTCATTGAAGACAATGGTCTTTGGTAAAAGAAAATTCAAAGGTCCTCTATGGATTCTCTACTGACACATTAATGCATTTTTGTCAGCATTTCCATTTATATGAAAAATCCCAAAATGGAAACTATAAGGTAGGGATGTTGAACATGTCAATTCTCCCCTCATTTACATCTTTAATTAAAAATTAAGCAAAAGCCATGATGGAGAGAAGTCTGACCAAAATGATACTTAAAAGACATAACTAACAAAAATATGAAATTTTGGTTCTTGCTTGCATACATCATAGCCATAGGAGAACGTTAGCCTGCAAGCAACATATAAAATATCCAATATATTATTTCGTACTCCCCATACATAAAAGAATAGCGGAAAATATAATGCTATAACAAAAAGATGTTATTAGAGAGGTTATCTCTAATCCAATCATGTATTCCTTGAATATTCTATATGCCTTTGAATTATCTCCAGTGTTTATCTCTTGGATTGGAATGTGTATTACCACTCCTTTTTATTCAGTGTCACTAAATGGAGAACTAGCAGGTTTCTTTCCATGTAAATAAAAGGCTTACGACAAAGTGACTTATAAAATGTTTGGACGGGAATGATCAACACTCTGCTTCATGTTTGGCGCCAGAATTTGGTTTGGTCCAAGGGTCTCTTCGTGTGAATTATCTCGGAGTTACTTCGTGGACAGCAAAACGGATATCGCAGGACGGCTACAGTCCTCTACAGTACGATCAATTTTTGGTCTGAGATTTTTCCACTGCCAAAAGAATATTCTTTGGACAAATTAGAAAATATTTGTAACGCCTTTCTCTGGACAGGAGCTCCGAACTCTACATGGGGGGCAAAAGTGTCTTGGGAAGCTGTTTGTTCAACGAAAGAGTACGGAGGTTTGGGAAAGAAGTAAATGGTAGCAACGCTTAATGAGATTAAATCAGGTGTATGGAATCAAACTAATATGGCTCTTTTTTGCTGGTTCTGACTCGTTGTGGAGAGAATCAACGCAGCGTCTCCAATCTTACTTATCCGTCTGGTTTGTAAGATTTCAAGTGTAAAGAGGACTGACCAAGTTTAGTTGGTCGACATTGGCTGATTTTTTATTCTCTTTCTTTTTACTTCTTCTGTCTTCTTAGAAGAAATGTCTGTTCTGATTGTAAACTCGAACCCGGTGTGGGTTAAATTCAGAAATGGTATGTCCTTAAAAAAAAAGGGTAAATAAACATATAAAATAGGGCATGACATTTTTATATATAAAGAAAGATATTTTTGGCAAAATTAATCGATTATTCATTTTTAGTAACCTACATGGTGCAAGAAACTTACTAGGGTTTATCTTGGTGAGTGTAGCTGTTCCACCGAAGTAACAAGCAATGCGATTGTTCCCATTGGTTTGATAATACGCATTAAACGCGAAAGATGCGTGCGACCATATCGTATCCGGCTCTATGACTGAGCAATCAACTCTCCCAATACCACATGCTCAATCAAGAGCTCTCTGTAGCTCAACCTGAGACGCACTTGGTCGAACCAAGCACACGTTGTTCCCTACGTCGAAGACGTCGTATTACATTCAGTTTGAATCGGTGACTCTGGTCGGATCATCGTTACCGGTCTTGTAGCTTCGCATCGTACTTGGGATATGAAGTTTAGTAAAAGCAGAGAAAATAGAAAAATCCAAAATTGACTTCTCGGTTTCTAGATGTTGGTAATAGAAAATATAAATGTAAAGAGAAGAAAGAATCCAAGATCATAACATCACCATAAGTACTAAGTATAAAAACCTATATTATACATATATATATTGATTGTCACTTTCGTCAAAAAAAAAAAAATTGGTTGTCACAAAAGTATAATGATCAAGTGATGGGGACTGGGGAGGCTGAGACAAGAGAGGTTAGGTTTTATTTAGTTACAAGATAACCTAATCAAAAGAGCAAAGAATAATCTAGATCTCTCATTAAGGAATCAAAGGTGCCTTCAAGAGTAATAAAATGTTCAAGAAATTGATAGCATGCATAAGATTTGTTTTATTATTTTTAATATCAGGAAAACTACTTTCCATCGATTTATTGTATAACGAATACTGAAAAGTTGAGAAGAGGCGTTCACAAGCGAAGAATTCTCTGCAAAGAGTATATGTTTAATTATAAACATAATAATTTCACATAGACAAGGCATACAATATACACAACAAACACTTTAAGACTAAGGGTATGAATGGTGACCGGGGAACGATAAGGAATAATGCATTCCCTAACGTTCCTATAAAAAATCACCATTCATAAGGAATAATAATTTCCTTTCATTTCCTCTCGTTCCTTTTTTTGTAGAGAATTAAAGGATAAAATTATTCCTTGTTAAATTTGAGAAGGAACCACCATTCCTTTTCATTCCTGCTATTTTTTTCCCGTATATTTCTTTTCTGTTTATTCCTCTTGTTTCCCGAATGGTCATAGTCAGACCTTAAATATATTTCGACAAAGTGATTCACGATTATTTTCAATCTAAAGGACTAAAAAGAGATTCGGTTTTTTTTTTTTTACTTCAACTTCCTCTTCCTTATTAGATATCCTTTCCAATAAGGACTAAAAAGAGAGACGGTTTGATTAAGAAAGAAAATAACATAGCCACGTTAATACAAACGCCAAAAACTAAATCCATTCAGAAGATGATGCTAACAAATCAAAAGACTTTAAACTCAATAAAGCATCCTGAAGTCGAAAACAACATGGTGTATCTACAAGTTCTGTCGGGCTTTCTTGGTTCTTCTGGTTGAGAACAAAACATCCTGAAGTCGAAAACAAGATCCTCCAAGAAATAAAAGAAATCTTGAGCCAAAGAGAGAAGAGTTACAATAACCTTGATGAGAGTTGTTGTCACTTCACAGTCAAGGAGCTAAACGACATGGTGTATCTACAAGCGGCACTGTTTGAATGTCTTAAGACTCTATCCACCAATTCCAATGGAGATGAAGCAAGCAACAGAAGAAGATGTGTTTCCAGATGGGACCTTCTTGGATAAAGGTTCAAGGGTTTACTTCTCTATCTATGCCATGGGAAGGATAAATCAATATGGGGTGAAGACTGTGAAGTGCTTAAACCAGAGAGGTGGATACAAGGAGGACAGTACGTGAGTGATGACCAGTTTAAGTATGTTGTGTTCAATGGCGGTCCAAGGATTTGTTTAAGGAAAACATTTGCTTACTTGCAGATGAAAATGATGGCTGCTTCAATCTTGTTGAACTACTCAATAAAGGTTGATCAAAGTTACAAAAAAATAAATAAATAAAGGTTGATCGAGATCATGTCGTTGTGCCTAGAGTTACAACGACTTTGTACATGAAACATGGTCTTAAGGTGAGGATCATGAAGAGATGTTTAGAGGAGAAGAAGCAAGATTCAAAAGTAAAGAAGAAGAAGAAATCAGCTAAACTTGTGCCATGGAACTTGTTACTAAAATATTTGTTTATATATGGTTAATGTAAGATCTTCACCCTTTGTTCTATATTAAAGTCGATTAGACACTTCAATAATGTTTGTTAGTAATATGTACAGTGTGACTTATGTGTAATGCAGATTAAAATGTGATGCAAACCAAAACTTGCAATCAAAAGGTGCATACTTATATTGCTCCTGGGCATATTTTCCGAAACCTGAAAACCGTACAAAAAAACCGGACCAATTCACAAAACCCAAATGGTTCTTATTTCTCTAAATCTGAAAACTAAAACACAACCAAAAAATCGAATGGATATCTAAATTTGAAATAAAATTTATTTATTTTTAGAACATTAATTATTCAGTTTTAACATAATTATATATATATATATATATATATATATATCTAAATTTGTAATTTGTAAATAAAATATTATTCAAAATCTGAGTTACCCGAATATTTTTCGGGTTTTGGTTTTCATCGTTTTGTTTGATTTAAACCCGAACCAAATCCGAATAATAATTCGGTTCCATTTTAAATTTTCTAAAAAAGTAGAAACCGAACCCCGACCCGACATTATCAAACCGATAAGGGTACTAAACACCCCCAACCCAAACCAACCTGAACCCTAAACACGAATGCTTAGCGCTACTAACACATTGCAAGTATGATCTCTTATACACATTTCAGCAGTTCCAAACCTAGTTGTGTCAAATCCGATTTAACCAATTTAGACACCAAACCATTCCAAAACTGAACAAACCGGTGTAAACATCCTACTGAAAGCTATTGGAACATTTCTTGAATACTTTATACGACTGATAAAGGTTTCTGAAGAAATGTTTTAGAGTATGGACTAATTTGAAGAACAGGTTCTGGTTTAACTCGGCTTCTCGTGCTAATAACAAGCTTAAACCATTGGCTTGTTGAATCACAACTGCCATTTCCTTCTAAACATTTGCAGCTTTTCGTCACAATGTTGCCACTACCCGAATCAACATCCAAACAAACAGACTCTCCATCTTTTGTTACCAACGAGAGCTGCATTTTTGATTCAGACAAAACTTTCCATTTTGAACAGTTAGATTCTGAGGAAAACAGACGCAGCTTCACAGACTTTCCTTCCTCGTAAACCTTCAAGCAGAAGAAGACATGTTCTTCTGTTCGCGATAAAACTCTATGAGATGAGAGTATAAACCTTTCTGGTCCGTTGCAAGAACCAAGCTTCAGTTGAAACAATGAGTTCCTCACGATGCAAAGTCCAGTCGCAGGATGGAACATTATTTTCTTTGGTTGAGTTTCCATTAGACCTGGTCCTGAAATATATTCATTTTATTTTTATATTTGTCATTAATAATGTCAAAAATGTATAAGGACCTTTGTGTACCTTGCAAAGGAGACTGAATTGAAGAAAACATATTTAAAATGGTTGAGTTCCTGATGCTTGACCAATACCAATCCAATATTCCATAAGATTCATCATATTCTATAGTTTTCTGTCTTATATAATAGCTTCCCGCAAGAGTCCATATCACCCAATCAAGATCAAGATCCATTGCCAAAGCCAAGAAACAACTTAGAAACCTATTGTCATTCACATTGTTTCCTCTTTGATCAATCCCAAACTCGCTCAAAAACAAAGGGAACCCTTCCTCGAGTAAGAAACCAGACTCATTCATAAGCTTCTTGGTTTCTTTGCCGCAAATCTTGTTCCAGTTATGTCCTTTCCTCCAAAACCCATACCAATGGATCTCAAACACCAGTTTCCTCCTGAAGCTAACTTCGAACGGTCTGTCTTTGAGAAATGATAAGTCTGCATCGAAATTCAAACCCGAGACAATGACAAGAACGTTAGGATTCACTGAGTGGACCGCGTCAGCGCCTTGTCTCATGTACTTGTACCAATTTTTGACGTTCTGTTTTGGACCTCTAAGCTCGTTTCTTAGACTCATACCGATTACATTCGATGAAACATTAGAAAACATTGACGCCATTTTAGTCAGCCCTTTGATCCAAAGCTGAGGGTTGAAATGTTTGTCGCCGAAGAATCCGTTTTGATCATTGTCAGTGCAACACCAACCAGGCTTGCTGTTGTGATTGTCTAAGACCACCATTAATCTGTGGTTTCCAAGACAAGCAACCACTTCCTTTTTCAGTTCAGAACAACAAAACTCTCATCACTCTTGTTTCTGAAACCCTAATTCAGTTATTATGATTTTCTTTATTCCCATCTAGTTTGGGAAGGACCCAACAACTTAAATCAATAACCCAACAAGAAAAACTCAGAATTAAAAAAAAAAAAAAAAAAACTCAGAATTTTCCAGGAAAATAATGTTCAAAACACTAATAAAACTTAAGATTCAGACATAGATTTCAAACTAGATATTTCTTGCAAGACAACTTCCTGACTATATTCTGGGATCAAAATGATAAAAAAGTCAACTCTTTCTCGGAAAATTATAATATTATCCGGGGAAACTGATTTATTATTACCTGGAAAGCTTTGATCAGAGGAAGGTCAAGAATCGATGGGTTATAAGCATGGAAACCAGACACAGCTTCAAAGAGACCAAACTTGTGAAGAGATTGTCTCACAGTCATACTTCCAAGTGACTGGTCTGTGACTAAGTAGAGAGGCCAAGTCAATCTAACGCAGTTCAAACCCATCGAAACGATCTTACCGGCGATCACATCTAGTAAAGGCAGAACCAGAACAGAGGAATAAACAGAGCAAAATTATATCTGAATAATACTTTATTGCTTAAATCATCAAAGGTTACAAACGTTTTACATATATAGCATAAGCCGAAGGATCTAGAGATGATATAACTGTGATCTCAGCAGCTGGCCATTAGCAAAGGAGAGTACCTATTGGCTAGCTGTATTGACTGCTTTACCGTACGTTGAGCACAACTTCCTTGTGCTCTATCCTTTGTGAACGTTGGAGATTTGTCTTGTAGCTGAGACTTCACAATGGGCTTGTTATGTTGGTGGACTTGAGGCTTCTTCTGTTGCTGGACTTGAGCTACATTAATATCCCCTGGCAAACTCGTGGTGGGAGACGGCACAACACCGAGTTTGGAACGTAATGAGTAGAAGGCTTCTTGAGGCAGTGACTTTATGAAAATATCAGCAAGCTGAAAAGAAGCAGGCACATGTTGAACAATCAGTGTACCTTTAGCTACTTGTTCTCTAGCAAAATGGTAGTGAGTTGCAAAGTGCTTGGACTTCTTATGTAGCACTGGATTGGCAGTAAGATGAACCGCTGATAAATTATCACAATACGCTTCAGCTGGTTGCATTGAAGGGAAGCCAAGTTCTTGTAATAGATCTCTTATCCAAGAAAGCTCTGCAGCAGTGTCAGATAAACACCTATATTCTGCTTCTTTTGATGATCTTGAGACTGAATCTTGCCTTTTTGCTGACCAAGAGATGAGATTAGAACCAATCATTGTACAAAATCCACATGTTGATCGTCTTGTCTCACTACAACCTGCCCAATCACTATCACAGAAGGCTTTAAGAGAAGAATCTGAGTCTGAGGCAAACTGTAATCCCATGGTAAGTGTACCCTTGATGTATCTGAGCACTCGTTTAAGCAAATTGAAGTCAGCCACTGTTGGTTTGTGCATTCTTTGACATACCAGATTGACTGCAAACTGAAGATCAGGTCTTGTTAGAGTCAAGTACTGAAGCTTTCCAGCAAGACTCCGAAAGTATGATGGTTCCTTGAAGTATTCTTCTTGATATGGAACTTTGTTGAGTTGCAGAGGCAGTGGAGTAGGCATAGGTGAGCAATCAATCATGCCTGCCGTGTGAAGCAAGTCTGATGCATACTTTTCTTGATTCAGAAACATACCAGCAGGCGTGTACTTTACTTGAATACCAAGAAAGTAACTCAAAGCACCCATGTCCTTCATTCTAAACTCTGAACTCAGCGAACTTAACAGCTTCTTCAACACCTCAGGGTCATTTCCAGTTAATACCATATCATCAACATATAAGAGAAGAAAGATGAGGGTAGTACCGTGATGATAAATGAAAAGAGATGGGTCTTTAACACTACAAATGAACCCAAACTTCAACAGGAACGTGCTGAATTTGTCGAACCAGGCACGCGGATCTTGCTTCAACCCATAGATAGCCTTGTGTAGTAGACACACGTTATCAGGATGCTCAGTATCTTCAAATCCTGGAGGTTGTTTCATATAAACTGTCTCAGCTAAATCACCATGTAAGAAAGCATTCTTAACATCTAGCTGTTTGATATCCCAATGATTAACCGTAGGTGTATGTAGAACCATTCGAACTGTTAATGTCCTAACCACAGGACTATAAGTCTCTAAGAAATCAACCCCTTCTTCTTGTTCATTTCCTTTAGCTACAATTCTTGATCTCAACTTCTCAACTGTTCCATCCGCATGTAATTTGACTTTATGAACCCATCTGCAACCGATGACATGATCATCTTTAGGATGTGGAACCAGACTCCATGTTCCTGTCTCATGACATGTACCAACTTCTTCAGACATAGCTCCATTCCAACCAGGGTGGCTAAGAGCTTCAGCCAACGTTCTAGGCTCTTTAGTAACACCTTTTACTGTATGTAACACATATCTTGGGTTTGGTTTCCTAATACCATCCTTTCCCCTCGTAACCATAGCATGCGTGTTGTCTTCTGGTACAGGAGCAGGTGCCTGAACTTGAGTTGGTGCAGGCTCTGGAACAAGATGCTCCGGAATAGGAACATGATTTGGTGAGGGAAGTGGTGGGAAGTCTTCTGCTACATACTGATAGGGAACTGTATTAACAGGAGTTTCATCAACTTGTCTTCGGTTTCCTGTTATAACTTCTTCTTGACTTGCTTCAACAACAGTTTCATCTTCTGAGACAACATGCTTCAATCCTTTATACCAGGCAGCTAACAGAGGTGTTTGTGTCATCAGTTCACTACTCGACTGATAGACATCAAAGAATGGGAACTGGCTCTCATCAAAGAGAACATGTCGACTGATATACACACGTCCTATAGGAGGATGAAGACACCGATATCCTTTATGTTTCTCTGTATAACCCAAGAAGACACATAAAAGACTCTTAGGATCAAACTTGTTTTGCGCATACGGTCTGAGATATGATAACATGCACATCCTAGCACTCTCAGAGCTGAATAGTGAGGTTCAACTCCATTTAACTTCTCATAAGGACTTGTTGTTTTACCCGTAGCTGAGTGAGGAAGCAAATTTGTCAAGAAATTGGCTGTGAATAGAGTTTCAACCCAAAGATTCTGAGGGAGCTTTGCCTCAAACATCATAGACATGCCAAGTTCAAGTAGATGACGGTGCTTTCTCTCAGCCAAGCCATTCTGCTCTGGAGTATGCGGACAAGACAAGTAGTGTTTGATGCCACAACCTGATAGATGAGCCGCAAACTCTTTATTTACAAATTCTCTTCCTCCATCACTCTGAAAGATTTGTATCTTCCTTTCCAACTGATTCTCAACCATGCTTTGAAAGGATTTAAAAACCGAGAACACATCTGATTTGTTCTTAAGAGGATATATCCAACTGAATCTCGAAAAGTTAATTTACCTTTCAAACTGATTCTCAACCATGCTTTGAAAGGATTTAAAAACCGAGAACACATCTGATTTGTTCTTAAGAGGATATAGCCAACTGAATCTCGAAAAGTTGTCAATGAAAATGATATAATATCTGAAGCCTTGAACAGAAGTTACAGGAGCAGGACCCCATACATCACTATGAATCCTCTCTAACGGTTTCTCAGACTGAAAATTTGAACTAGAAAAGGGTAACTTGCAAGTTTTCCCTAGCTGACATGACTCACACATAGTCTTAGAGACTTTATTAACTGAAATAGCTTTTATTGATGATAGATATTGAAGGATTTGCTGGTGAGGATGCCCCAATCTGTTGTGCCATATGACATCACTTGCACACTGCTGCCTAGATGAGTAGAAAGCAAGAAACTGAGGAGTCTCTAACCAGTACAGTCCTTCACGCTTGCTTCCTCGACTGAGAAACTGTTGAGTCTTTTTGTCCTTAACAAGCACATCACGAGAGTTACGCTTGCTTCCTCGGCTGAGAAGCTGTTGAGTCTTTTTGTCCTTAACCAGCACATCATGAGAGTCAAATACAAATTCACAGGGGTAGTCATCAGTTAATCTTGAGACAGAGAGCAGAGATTTTGTTATTGATGGACATACTAACACACCATTAAGAGGTAAAGTACCTGACATAGTTGGTAACGCAATGGAGCTGACATGAGTAATAGGGAGAAAGTCTCCATTACCAAAAATCACAGCATCTGTTCCAGAGTAAGGTTGTGATGATTGATGATGATTATTAATGTAGCTCTAAGTCCAGCAACAGAACAAGCCTCAAGTCCACCAACATAACAAGCCCATTGTGAAGTCTCAGCTACAAGACAAATCTCCAACGTTCACAAAGGATAGAGCACAAGGAAGTTGTGCTCAACGTACGGTAAAGCAGTCAATACAGCTAGCCAATAGATACTCTCCTTTGCTAATGGCCAGCTGCTGAGATCACAGCTGTATCGTCTCTAGATCCTTCGGCTTATGCTATATATGTAAAACGTTTGTAACCTTTGATGATTTAAGCAATAAAGTATTATTCAGATATAATTTTGCTCTGTTTATTCCTCTGTTCTAGTTCTGCCTTTATGGTATCAGAGCCATGGAAGGCAATCCTGACCCTCATTCCGCTTCAAATCTCACAATAACTCAGAGTGTTACTCTCAAGCTGAAGGATGACAACTATCTCTTGTGGAAACTACAGTTTGAGCAGTTCCTCTCTTCTCAGATGCTTCTTGGCTACGTCAATGGTGGACTTGAGGCTTCTTCTGTTGCTGGACTTGAGCTACATTAATATCTAGCGGCTGCTTGTTTAAACCTTCAGCCACTGCAGCTTCCAGATGCGACGGCCAGTTGACGCACGTAAGTTTCACGCCCCGTCCTTGGTAGCCGTCGTCGACGATCCATCGTGAGTTGGTGGATAGAGGGAGAGCGAAGCTGGTGTTGATGATGAGGAACAGAGGAAGAAGAAAGACAGATATGAAGCTGAATCGTTTCATTGGTCTCTCTGCTTCGTCTAACCTCTTTCTATTACCGCCGACATGTAAGTACAGTAAGTACATTATGTACTTGTGTATAGTTTGGAACAACGTGTTAAGTGTTCAATTTATTTTAATTTTATTAGTTAAGAAATGAGTCAGGACTATCTTGTGTCGAGGTCATGATTGATGATCTCATCCATTGCTTTTTAATATATCCCCTCTGTTTGATATTAATAGGTAACTAAAAATTTTGTTACAAAATAAATGTTAAAAGTGTAAATTTTTTTATATATTATATAATTTTTACATTTTCTAGTTTGATTTTTTATTGATTGAAATATAGTTAGTTATATAGTTAATGATGTTTTTATTTTAAAAATACATAAAATTAAATATTTTCTTAATCTATATGTACAAATATAAAAGAACAATTAAAATAAACCAAAAAAAAAATAATCTTATAGAAATTAGTCAAAATTATATTAGTTGACCATAATATAATATGTTATATTATGCGAATTTAAAATAAACCAAAAAAATATAATCTTATAGAAATTAGTCAAAATTATATTAGTTGACCATAATATAATATGTTATATTATGCGAATTGCATCTGACATTTAATAACTAGTAGTTCTCACTGATTATTTTGGTAAAACATTCAAAATATTTGAGATTATTACAGTTAGATAGAGAGAAAGATGATCCAAGTTAATTATAAAAATATTCAAAATAAATTTAAATCAATACATAGATATTAAATAAACGGACTGGTCTATTTTGTTTCTCATTAATCTAAAATCATATTTATTTATAAAAATAAATTATAATTATATAAATAAATATAAGTTATTTGATAGATAAACATATTTTCTGTAGAAATATAAAATATTCTAACTCGAATCAAGTTTATATTAAAAATGTAACCTTTTTGACAAAAAAAGTGTATACTATAAGTATTTATTAAAACGAAAATATCACAAGATTATATTTAAAATGATGATAATATTACATGGCCTATTTGAACCGAATACAAACCGGTGAATGAACCAATTTTTAGCAAGAGGACAACATTATTTTTTTTTTTATTCTTAAGAAACAACACAACTCTTAGTCTGAAGTCTGATCTATTACACAGTTCAGCTTCTTGTTCCTCTAGACTCTATGAACCAATCACTGGTGAAGACTAGGAATAAGCTCAAGAGGAATTTTCTTAACAACAGTGACAACACCAGCTTCTTCCATGTCCATACGTTTCTTCTCTTCAGGCAAACTCCAATCAAAGTAGTAAATCAAATTCAAGAGTCCCAATTCAATGGTAGCAATAGCTGAAGCCATACCTGGGCAAATCCTTCGTCCAGAACCAAATGGTAAGAACTCAAAGCTTTTTCCTCTGTAATCCACAGGACTATCAATAAACCTCTCCGGGGTAAACTCTTCTGGATCCTTCCAGTATTTAGGATCACGTCCTATCGACCAAGCATTAATCAGTAGAAGGATTTTTGGTTGAATGTCATAGCCTTGAATCTTGATGTGACTCATTGTTTCTCTTGGGAGTAGCAAAGGAGCTGGTGGGTGTAGTCTTAAGGTTTCTTTCACCACAAGCTTCAAGTATTGAAGTTTATCTATTTCTTCTTCCGCAAGTCTCTCCTTTTGTTTGCTTCCAATGCAAGTTCTGATTTCGTCCTGAACTTTTTTCATCACTCTAGGGTTTCTAACTAGTTCTGCCATAGCCCAAATCATGGTGATGGCACTTGTGTCTACTCCAGCTAGATATATATTCTATAAAAAAAAGACATTATGTATTATAAACTAGGGATATACATAAGGCATGAATATCGCAAGTTTCTAAATGGGGTTTTAGAGAAAAAGTGATGTGTGGGCTCCAACAAAAAACTTAAGAATCGATGTCAAAAAGCACAAACTAATAACCGTTTTTCGTGTGTTTCTTATACTGTTCGCGGGTTCACCGATACGTGGCGGCACGCGATTGATATATTTTTTTTTAATCAGACAAAAAAAATAAAAAGTAAAAAAAAAAAATTAGAAACCCTTAAGTGGGTTTCAGAGATAATCATGGTCTTAAGGCAGGATTATCGGGGGAGGGAGAGAGGTTTTTAGTGCATTTGTAAGGGGAACCCACAAAAAGGAAAAAACGGGTTGCAGAAAAGCCAGAATAAGAATCGATATTGGCTGGTTTTTTGCACTGTTCGCGGGCCCCACTGACACGTGGCGGCCCGCGATTGGTTGGTTTTTATTTTTTTTATTTTTATTTTTTATTGAGACAAAAAAATAAAAAAAAAAAAAAAAAAAAAAAAAAAAAAAAAAAAAAATTTAAGAAACCCTTAAGTGGTTTCAGGGATAATCATGGTATTAGATTCAAGAAACATGAAGTAAAGAGATTTGTTTGCTTACTGTGCTGATCCCTTTGAGATGATCAATGGTGAGCTTGAAAGATTCATTATCTTCTTGTTTATGTATCATCTCTAAGACCGTGTCGATGAGATCAGGACGATCTTGTGTGAAAGTCATAGATTGATGATCATCAATTATATGATCAAGAAACGTATCAACCTCATTGAAAACATTTTGAAGTCTTTTAAGTTGCCCTGACACAGCGTCTAGAAACCATCCAAGACCACCAGTGGGGAAGAGATCAGTGAATTTGAGAGACATGTTTTTGTGAGCTTCAAGCATCAGTTCTTCGACTCTTTCCTCGCCGATATGCTTGTTCTCGAAGAAACTCTGTCCAAAGGCAGTTCTTGATACGATACTCCCAGTTAGGCAAAATAGGGTTTTGCTCAAATTAACTGGAGATTGCTTCAAAGCCGATTCTTTAAGTTTCTTGACCAGCAAGTCACACTCTTCCTCTCTAACGTACTTAAAAGATTGAACCTTCTTAACACTGAAAAACTCACGAACCGAAAGCTTACGCAGCTCTCTCCATGTTTCACCGTATACCCCAGAGCCGATGTCATTACCATTGCGCGAGAAAGTCTTTAAGGCGATAGTGGTAGGTCTTGTACAACACTCAAGGTCATGGGTTTTGAGAACTTCTTCAGCTCCTTCACTCGATGTGATCACGACCATTCTAACAACCCCTAGACGGAGAAGCATCATGGGTCCGTGTTTCTTGGAGAGGTCGTGAAGACATGTGTGAAGTGAGCCCTTGATCTGGTGTAGGTTTCCGATGAACGGAATCTGTGTTGGACCTGAAGGAAGATTGTTTGAGTGTTTCTTGTTCTTATTGATAAACAAGAAGAGAAGGGGAAGAAGAAGAAGCAAGAGGAAAGACAGAAGAATCGCCATCGTTTTCGTTTAAGACCAAAACAAGAGCGTTTTAGTGAGCTTGTCCAAAGTATAATTATATGAAGACGGTTTTATATAAGGACACACTAGTCGGTGAGGATATATACGTTACATCTTAACGTCAGTGAGGATAAGCTCGAGATGAAGACTGAGAGGTTGAGCAAGATTCCCGTAGATACATGTCATTTTCTTTAATTAATAATTTTTAACATGACATGAAAAAACGTATTTGTGATAATACTATTTGATAGCTGGCATACTACAGAAGGTATGTAGAAGAGCATTATATTGCAAAAATATAAAGAAATGGAAAGTCTGAATACTTATGACTATGAGGATATGCATGCAATACAAATTAAGGAATAATTAATCAAATAAAAACAAATAAAGGAAGAGCAATTTTTAGAATATAGATATGGCCTATATAAAATGTGTCGTTTTCTGTGTGGTATAAATACATACTCTATTTTGTTCAAAATTTATTATATTTCTTTTGTCAGCATTTCCAAATTAATATATATGCAAGAAAATCAACAGGTAGAATTAAGAATATACTTTGATGTAAAAAAAAAAAAGAATTGAGAATATACCTTAAACTAAAATTTTCTCTAAATCAATCACTGATTGACATGTACTAAGTTTCATTGACAAAAATAATTAATCAAAATTTAATAACTAAAATAACTAACTAAAGATGTTTTATGCCGATAAACTACCCAACATTCATTATCCATTTGGAGGAATTTCGACAAAACACAATAGCAAATAAGTTGGTTCGTGGTGCTCGGAGCTAGCACAAAACCAGGATGGTCATTTGACCCATGTGAAAATAAAAATTCCCTGTATTTTGTAAAGAAAATTGAAGTAATTAGCTTCCTGACTTATATAAAACACATTTGTTATCAAACTGACCGATGTAAAAGAATTTACTGCCTCCGCCACTGCTCGGAGTTCTGCAACTATTGTATTATATCTTGATTCTATACCACTGATTTGGCTTTCTTAAATCAGTGTCTACCGTTAACCAGAGAATATATTTGGACAAAAAGACGTTTTATGCCAACAAACCGTGTTTCGTTACTTTAGCGGTTTAGCCCAATGGACCCATATTACAAGTGGGTAGGAAAAGTAGAAGTACTAGCAGAACCAATCCTGGAGTACATCAGAACCTTGTAGTGTTGGTTTGATACAAAGGTGATCAGGTTTGAACCCAAGATCCTTACTACAAGAAGCACACTTTTTTTTATAACTCACACTTCATGTGCTCGTTCTTGAAGATCCTACGGCCTAAGAATCGGAACAAGCTCAAGAGGAGTTTTCTTAACAATGGTGACATCACCAGATTCTTCCATGTCCATACCTTTACTCTCCTCTGGCAATTTCCAGTCAAAGAAGTAAAGCAAATTCAAGAGACCTAATTCAACCGTCGCAATCCCAAAAGCCATCCCTGGACACATCCTACGACCAGAACCAAAAGGTAACATCTCAAAGCTATGTCCTTTGTAGTCCACAGGACAATCCATAAACCTCTCCGGGATAAACTCTTCTGGATTCATCCAGTGTTTAGGGTCCTGTCCTATCGCCCATGCGTTTACTATAAGAAGGGTTTTGGGAGGAATATCGTAGCCTTGAATCTTTATTGGACTCATTGTCTCTCTTGGGAGTAACAAAGGAGCAGCTGGGTGTAGTCTTAAGGTTTCTTTCACCACAAGCTTCAAGTAATGTGCCTTGTCAAGATCTTCTTCCGCAAGTCTCTCTTGTGGTTTGATTCTAATACTTGTTCGAATCTCGTCTTGAGCTTTCTTCATCACTCTTGGGTTTCTAATGAGCTCTGCCATCGCCCAAATCATGATGATGGCACTTGTGTCTACTCCAGCAAGAAATAGATCCTAATCAAGAAAAGTTTTTAGGTCAGGTTCTTGATTCAAGAAACATGATACTAAAGATTGTTTACTTACTGAGATGACTCCATGGAGATGATCAGTTGTGAGCTTGAAAGTTACATCTTGTTCTTGTTTCTTTATCATATTCAACATCACATCGACAATATCAGGACGATCTGGAGTTGTGACTCCATGCTTGTGATCATCAGCCACTTTCCTCACAAAAGTATCTACCTCTAGAAAAACGTTATAAAGTCTCTTATGTTCTCCTAACACAAAGTCTATGAACCATCCAATACCAGCAACAGGGAAGAAGTCACTGAACTTGAAAGACATGTTTGCAAGAGCTTCAAACATCAACTCTTCGATCTTTTCCTTACAGATCCGCTTGCTTTCGAAGTAGTTCTGTCCAAAGGCTGATCTGAATACGATACTCGCAGTTAAAGAGAAAAGGGTTTTGCTCAGATCCACCGGAGACTGCTTCAAAGCTGATTCAGTCAGTTTCTTGACCGTCAAGTCATTCTCTTCCTCTCTTATATACCTAAAAGATTGTACCTTCTTTGCGTTGAAGAACTCAAGAACAGCGAGTTTCCGCAGCTCTCTCCACTCTTCGCCGTATGACGCGAAACCAATGTCTTTACCGTTGCGAGAAAAGGTCTGCATGCCGAGAGCCTTGGGGCGTGTACAGCACTCTAGGTCATGGGTTTTGAGAACTTCTTCAGCTGCTTCACTCGATGAGACTACAAGAATTGGGACGAACCCTAGGTGGAGAAGCATCACGGGTCCATGTTTCTTGGAGAGATCGTGAAGACGTCTGTGAAGCAGTCCTTGGAGCTGGTGTAGGTTTCCGATGAACGGAAGCTTTGGTGGACTTGGAGGTAGATTCTGCTTCGAGTCTTTGATCTTCTTGGTGTAAATTAATGAGAAGAAAACTAGAAATAATATAAGCAAGATGAAAGATAGTAGAGTCACCATTGTTTACGTTTTCCTCTGTTTTGAGCTCTGTTTTGCTCTTTTGGGAGATAGATGAACAAAGTTTTAAAAGACAAAACAACACCGTCTTCACATTTTGAAATACGTAATGGACATGTCAGTTTGGATATGTACGAAGCTAGAGTGTAAGTCGGTTTGTATTGATAATATATAAGTTGTTACATGTCGTTTATTGCAAGTGATAAGCATTGAGACGGAGGCCGTGAGCAGCAACCGAACAAGGGCAATTGCACCAAAGCCTCTTGATGCTAGCCAATGCATGCAGAGCCGAATTCAAGATTTAAGAAACTATAAATATTTTAGATTTCATTTTAATAATTCTATTGACAATTGAAAGTCATGTAATATAATAAATTTAAAAATTGAAGATTAAAGTTATTTTTCATCTGATTGTGTCCAAAACCGGCCTTGAGTGCATGATTTTCTAGACTTGTAAGCTGCACCGCCCAGATATGATGTTGGGCGACACAAGTACTTATAAATACATTCCCATCCGTTAGCTCATTAAGGACTTGAATCCTATATGGTGGAGGAATCGCATCTTCAGTGGTTTTGAAGCTCAAATATGAAAATATGAATTCTTAAAGTTTGCGCAGTCCGAAACATTGTGATCTTTAAGTGCGAAAAACTTTCTCAGGCCAATTTAACATTTACACCAAAAAAACTTTCTCAGGCCAATATTCTCTCATCTGGGGAATCTTTCATAAATCCTGTTTAGTTATGTTAAGTTCGTTTTTATAGATTTCGAATCTGCTTATATATCACTGAGCTTGGTTTATATATAACACAGGAGCTGGTAGATACACAAATGTTTAGTTGACCAAATGCATGTCGACCAGATCGGTCCAAAGCTTATCTAAGGTTCGAAAATCATATCTTAAAAATGTTTGAGATCATTTACAATTTTGTATAAAAAATGAAAATAGAATGAAACCAATCATACATATATTGAATACAATTTGTATTATATGTACATGTTAGCTAACAACTAATTGCATACATTTTTAGCAAAAAAAAAAAAAAAAACAAAATGCATACAAGCAAGAAACAAGTAGGCCTGGTAAAAGAACTAGAACCAAAAATCCAAATGGAAACCGAATTAAAATAACCAAATATGGAATTATACCAAAATCCTATGATACTTAAATGGTTCATATACTTTTATATTCGAAACAACCGAACCAAAACTAAACCAAACCAAAAACCAAACATATTAAAATATTAATTATATTTACATATAACACAACCAGTATACATATGCATATGATCTATTAAAAGTATTTGAAAGTATTTAAAAATAAATTATCAAAACATCTCTGAACTACCCAAAATTATTACTAAATATCCGTAGATTTTCTCTGAAATATCTAAAATAATCACAATTATTCAAGATTTTTATCTAAATCATCCTAATTACTTGATCTATTATTTGAAATACATGATAACTCACCTGAATTATCCAAAATAACAGAACCATAAATCATATTTTAGATTAGACGGTTCCTAGTTTTACTATCTGTACCGACCCAAACATGAAACTATTCAAACCGATCCAAAATTTGCTGGTTCCTACCGGGTCCTTTAGCCCTTTACTCGAACTACCTAATATCAGAAATATCCAACCCAAAGATCGATATCAGAAATTGCCCAGACTAATAAGTAGCAACCATGAATGACTCCGGTTTGATACAATTAAACCGATCGGGTCTGAGCTAAAATTGAAAATCCTAGCCTCTACATGATGTAGACTACATCTAAGCAATGTTAGTCTAATAAAGTTTATGCTATAAATGAAACTAAATACAAAAGGAGCATGACTTATTACTTTTATGGCACTTTCCCATGTTTTTAAAATTATTACTTTTTTTGTCTCGCAGTTTCTAAAATCTAAATTGTTGATAGTATATGATATTTATTGGCTATTGTGTATTTTGCTGATGTTTATGAACCGTAGTTGTTTTTAGGGGGTTTTTCAAAACCAACCCACAATTTTTAGTTAAACCCAAAACCAACCTCTTTTTTTTGTCATTACTATTCATCAATAAAATTTTCATACTATCCCTATGTTTTTGAATTATTCACAAAATTGCCATTTTTATTTAATTTTTTATTAATTTTGAAATTAACAAAAAACCAAATACACCATGACCATTTCTTCTTATTTACAAAAATGGCATCGTCATCAATTTTTCCAACCACCATGAACCACCATTTTTGAGCTCTAAAGCTCAAGAATTCAATTTTCAACCACTTTTTTCTCATTCTAACCCAAAAAACTTCATTTCCTCTCATCTCCTCTACATTTCCTTATAAAAAACTCTCATAACTTTCATTTTCATAAGCACAAACTTCATATTTTCGAGTTTCTTCATTAGTAAATAGTCAAAGATGTTTCCTTTTGCTCATATTTGGAGTTTGGACGGTTGAAAAGGTTGGAAACGAGTTTTACACTGGAAAAATGTAACTATTTACATGGTTTTCGTTCTTTTTCAGATCTGTGTCGCGATGGTAGACTGTTTTGTATGTCTCCGCCTCCGTGGAGACTTACGATGCAGTCTATTTGTCAACGCACGGGTTAGTTTTGCAATTGACAAAACAATTTTTTTTTTCTAACGCAGACTTCCCCAGTAGTCTCCGTCTTTACCTTTGACAACAAAAATAAAAATTTAGGTAGACTTACTAAGACGTCTACCTAAAAGAGGTTAGTTTTTCATTTGACCGAACTTTTGACTTTTCAAAATAGACTTCAACGGAAGTCTACAAAATGTAGACTGCCAACAAAGTCTATAAAAGGTCAGTTCTGCATTTGACCAAAACTTTGACTTCGTTGAATAAGTTAGTTTTGTGTTTGACCAAAAAGTTTAAAAAGCAATCAAAAATTTATTAAATTGTAGACTTCATATGCAGTCTTCTTATCTTAGAAAAAAAAATGTAGACTGCATATAAAGTCTACTTTTTTTATTTTGCTCAAATGCAAAACCAACCCGTCGGATTTGAGAGTAGACTTCACAAGAAGTCTACACACCCGTAGACGTTCATTTCAATCTACTGATTGGAAGTCAAACTTGGTCAATTGCAAAACTAACCTCTTTCAAAAAAATTCAAACATGTAGACTGCATATGAAGTCTGGCTCTGAAAGTCAAATCTTGGATGAATTCTGGTCAATTGCAAAAACTAACATTTTTAAATTGTAGACTGAAATGAAAGTCTACATGTACAAAATCACAGTTTTTTTTCAACTATAGAAAGCAACCCGTAAAATGGTCAATTGCAAAAACCAACCCAAAGAGT
>NC_027756.1:1724147-1736544 GCF_000695525.1 Brassica oleracea var. oleracea
AGAATACCTGCAAAAAAAGATTAAAAATTAAAATCATATTTTGAGTAAACTTCTAATGAAATATGCTTAAAATTCAAGGCTTGTAGACTTCTTTTCAAGTCTACCAGCCCTAACTTTTAAGTAGACTTCATTTGAAGTCTACTCTATCAAAAAAAAAAATAGATCTGAAATATGTTAAATTCTAAAAAACTTTTTAAAATATAATTTAATAGATAAAATAGTAATAATTAAAGACATAGAATTTGAATATGTAACTTTATTTTAATATAAATACTAGAACACATATTTAAAATCTATAGATGTAAACCTTACATTTTTGGGAGGAGAAGAAAACAACTATGGAAAAAAATAACTGCAAAACAAGATAAAATTATTAAAAAACATAGAAAAGAATTAAAATTATATTTTTGTAGGCTTCCAATGAAGTTTGCTTAAACTTTGTGGTTTAGTAAACTTCATTTTGATATTTTCAGATCTGAAAAAATCTATACATTTTGAAATTTGAAAATAATTTTAAATCTGAAAATACTTTTCAAAATAGATTTATAAGATAAACTAGTAGCAAATTAATGCACAGAGCTTGATCTATAAATTTATTTGAATATAAACATATAAATACATATTTAAAATCTATTAATCTAAAACTTACATTTTTAGAGGAGAAATGAAATCCATGAGTGATAATACCTACAAAAAAAGATAATATTGTTAGAAATAAATAACATAAAATACACATTTAAAATCTATAGATCTAAAACTTACATTTTTTAAAGGAGAAGATGAAAACAATGAATCATAATATCTAAAATGACAAGAAAACATTGTGAGAAAGACTTGAGAAAATTTTAGAGAGAAAAAAGAGAAATGAGAGAGTTTTTGAAAGAATTGAGAGAATTTTAGGGAGGACGAAGAGAGTTTTAGAGAGAGGGGAGAGAGTTTTAAAAACTTGTGCAGCCACTTTAGAGAGAGACTGTATTAATTTTGTTTATATAGAGAGATAAAAATGTAACTAGGTTAAAATTTACGATGCTGTAGACTTCTTTTGAAGTCTAATAAAATTAAAATTTTGGAGTAGATTTTACTATAACATAGTAAACTTTTTTAGAAGTCTACTATAATAATTTCATTATTGTTGCTTATTCTTTATTATTTTAATAATTTTAATATATGATTTACAAAATTTATTTCTTTATTTTTAATAGTTATAGTTTATGATTTCATTTTTTATTTTTAAGGAACTTAACTTAGTTTAAATATAATGATTTTTTGTAAAACAAATTGAAAAATATAGACTAAAAAGACGTCTTCAAATAAATAGACTTTATTGTAGGTCTACGATACCCTTAACCACAAATTTCAAACCCTAAATGTTTTGCTTGATAATCAAAAATTCTCAATTATACAAAATATAAACTACTAAACATTAATATGCAGATTTAAGTTAATAAAACAAAATCAAAACAAAATCTAAAATCTAACCCTATGAAATCAACCACTAAAAGACATAACATGTTAGAACCATTTGTTTCTAAACTATGAACATTGTCTAACACATGATAACCAAATTAGTATATATTCTTCAAAATTGTTCAATTATATGAAATTTTAATTTATTTACTTCATATTATCCATTATATTGATGATTAGTTAAAAATATCACAATAGTTATTTTTATACATTTTCAAAATTAAATTATTAAATCAAATTAGAGTGTAGACTCCAAAATAAGTCTATAAGGTAGACTTCGTAGGAAGTCTATATATATGTAGACTTCTTTTATTACGTGTAGACTTCCGAATGATAAAAACGTAAAATATATTTCTGTTTTTTTGTTTGGTCATAAGGGTTAAATAGTACTTTCACTATCCCTTTAGGTTGGCTTTGCATTTGACTGAAAGTGGGGTACACTTTTAGGTTTGACTTGAATATTTAGGTTGTTTTTAGCAAATGTCTCTTGTTTCTAATGCTTTAACTTCCGATGAGATTATTTTAATTCACAACACATCATGGGTAACACAAAAATTAAAATTAAATAATTTATTATTTTCATTTAAAATTTATTTCAAATTTAATAATATATATTTTAAGAAAATAACATTAAAGTTGAAATTTATTGATATATATACATTAATCCGTACGAGGTGCAGACAATCATCTTGTCTGATAGAAACACAGTTTGTTCCCAAAAATTAATGTTCTCCTTCAATATTAATTATGTTTTCCTAGTTTTAATAATGTCTCGTGAAATCTTTAAATTCACTGTTTAAGTGCTTCAAATATTTAAATACTTTAAAAAAAATTGTAATTTCTTTGGCTCATCTTAAACTTTTCTATTTTTTCCATTTAATGGTGGGTTGGTACTCATAAACGTTAATTTTGCAGCTTCATTGCTCTGTGGTGAAGCGTGGATACTCAGGGAATGTGGATTTGGAGACTTCTATTGTTGATGTTTACGGTAAGTGTGGGGCTATGAGCGATGCGAGGAGAGTGTTTGATGAGATTGAAAGCCCTAGTGATGTTTCTTGGAACGTGGTTGTGAGGAGGTATCTTGAGATGGGGTTGAACGATGAGGCGGTGGTGATGTTCTTCAAGATGCTAGAGTTGAATGTTCGACCTTTGAATCATACAGTCTCTAGTGTGGTTTTAGCTTGTTCGAGATCCATGGCTCTTGAGGTTGGAATGGTGATCCATGCCATTGCTGTCAAACTCAAATTCTTGCCAGACACGATTGTTTCTACCTCTATCTTTGATATGTATGTAAAATGCGGGAGGCTGGAGAGTGCTCGTAGAGTGTTTGATGAAACCAAGTCTAAAGACTTGAAGTTCTGGACTTCAGCTATGTCAGGTTACGCGATGAACGGTATAACTAGAGAGGCAAGGGAGCTCTTTGATTTGATGCCTGAGAGGAATATAATCTCGTGGAACGCGATGTTGGGTGGATACGTGCGTGCCAGCAAATGGGACGAGGCGCTGGAGTTTTTAGCCTTGATGCGCAAGGAGGTGGAAGGTATCGATAACGTCACTCTCGTGTGGATTCTGAATGTCTGCTCAGGTGTTTCAGATGTTCAGACGGGGAAGCAAGCTCACGGTTTCGTCTACAGGCATGGTTACGATGCGAATTTGATTGTAGCTAATGCGCTTCTCGATATGTATGGCAAAGGCGGCGCCTTTGGGAGCGCCAATGCTTTGTTCCGTCAGATGAGTGAGCTAAGAGACGAGGTTTCATGGAACGCTTTGTTAACTGGCTTAGCTAGAGTCGGCAGGAGTGAGCAAGCCTTATCTTTCTTCGAAGGGATGCAGCTCGAGGCGAAGCCTAGCAAGTACACACTCGCTACGCTCTTAGCGGGCTGTGCGAACGTTCCTGCTCTTGGTTTAGGCAAAGCAACTCATGGTTTCTTGATCAGAAACGGATATGATGTTGATGATGTCCTACGCGGTGCTATGGTTGACATGTACTCCAAATGCCGATGTTTCGACTATGCTATCAAAGTATTCGAAGAGGCGGCTGCTACAAGGGACTTGATGCTGTGGAACTCTATGATCCGTGGTTGCTATCGTAATGGGAGAAGCAAAGAGGTGTTTGAGCTGTTCATGGCTATGGAAGATGAAGGAGTTAAGCCTGACCATGTCACCTTTCTGGGGATCTTGCGAGCTTGCATACGCGAAGGCCACGTGGAGCTCGGTTTTCAGTACTTCAGTTCTATGAGCAACAGATATTTTGTATTGCCTCAGGTTGAGCATTATGATTGTATGGTTGAACTTTACTGCAAGTATGGGTGTTTGCGTCAGCTTGAGGAGTTTCTCCTGCTGATGCCTTTTGATCCACCTGTCCAAATGTTGACAAGGATAAATGATGCGAGCAAAAAGTACGGGTGGCGAAAGTTAGGAGAATGGGCTGCTGAACGGCTTCATGAATGATCATCACGAGGAGGAAAGAGATTGTGTTTTTGCATATGCACTTTTGAGAAGATTGCAGACAAATCTGGTGTCTTTTGAAGACCATGAAGAGGAAAGGGGATGCAGGAGGTGAAACAATTAGAGAGACATCATTAGTCTCTCCTGCCACTCCTAGAGGTAATCACAATTTCTCAATTTTTTTTTTCACTTTACTTATGTTCAGTTTATTGGTAAGTGTATGTTCTTTGTGGTGCTTTGTGCTCAATTCTTGACTATGTGAATTTCGGTTTCTTTCTCAGTATCTTTAATACTAGAGATGTATTAAACCAAGTCCTTTTGCAGTTCCTTGATGACAGAGATACAATCCCCCACTGACCATGCAACTTTCATAATGTAAGTTGTTCACTCTTATATAAGCTATTAATCAAGATTGATCTCTGAGTATTTGCAGTTCTTGTTATGAGGATTGTCACACTTTTTTGCGTTTAATCTCTGTTTTGTAATTTTCAGAGTCTGATATTCAGAGAAGTCTGATAATCTTTTTATCAAAAAGATCAGTGTGATGTAATTTTATTTGATATGTAAATGCAGAACCATTTGTAAATAATAACTGATGTCTTTTGGATGAATACAAGAATAGAAGTATATTATTATCAATTCATGATTAACACACAAATTAGGCGGTTTAGCACAAAATTAGGCATTTAGGCTTATTACGGTTCAGGCGCTCTTCATAGCCTTGAAGGTGACTAAAGCTTGAAATAATGAGTGAAAATTCTACTTTTTTTGTGAAGGTTCAGAGCAGGATTTACAAATCGTAGTAGGGTTCGGATTCATTGTCTCCCTTTTGAATGTGCTTCTTTTTGGTTGCTTCAAAACGCTCTAAAATTATTTTCCCATAAATGTAAAATCATTAAAATCTTTGTCACATTTCAACGGTGCATATGTTCTTGAATGTTATCCCTCCATAGCCCCAAAAAATAATGGACATAGTTAAACCTTTAGCCCAAATTAGAAATCCAAAAAAGACTGGCAAGTTAGGACACAATATATTGTTGAGAACTAATGTCGTACGTAGCTCATACATTATGAGCGTCGTTATCTACGCTACACAGTGATATCATGATCGAAGTGATAGATGGATATAGTCTCTAAGCATATTGACATTGTGAGAATACAGAAGTTAAAGTTTATGCTATAAATGAAACTAAATACAAAAGGAGCATGACTTATTACTTTTGTGGCACTTTCCCATGTTTTTAAAATTATTACTTTTTTTGTCTCGCAGTTTCTAAAATCTAAATTGTTGATAGTATATGATATTTATTGGCTATTGTCTATTTTACTGATGTTTATGAACCGTAATTGTTTCTAATGCTTTAACTTCTGATGAGATTATTTTAATTCACAACTACAATAAGTGTTTAGTTTCAAATTCAAGTTGCCTAATGATAAATTGGGTATTAGTAGAGATTAATTTTATATCCAAAATTTACACGCATAAATAAAAAAAAAACAGAAAAACAGAATTTAATACATCATGGTTAACACAAAAATTAAAATTAAATAATTTATTATTTTCATTTAAAATTTATATCAAATTTAATATAATATATTTTAAGAAAATAACATTAAAATTGAAATTTATTTATATATATACATTAATCCGCATGAGGTGCAGACAATCATCTTGTCTGATGGAAACACAGTTTGTTCCCAAAAATTAATGTTCTCCTTCAATATTAATTATGTTTTCCTAGTTTTGATAATGTCTCCTGAAATCTTTAAATTCACTGTTTAAGTGCTTTAAATATTTAAATACGTTAAAAAAAATTGTAATCTCTTTGGCTCATCTTAAACTTTTCTATTTTTTCCATTTAATGGGGGGTTGTTACTCATAAACGTTAATTCATTTGTTTTAGTTTTTATCGGTTGCTCCTTTTTTGCCAAACAAATTATTTGACTTGGGCTGAAAATAGTTCAATATCGCATCCAATAATAAGGTCTCTCTTTGTAAGCTCAATATCGCCTCCAATAATAAGGTCTCTCTTTGCCCGTGGACGTAGCCCTATGGGTGAACCACGTTAAATATTTGTATCGTAGTTACATCGCTTTTATTCATCTGTTTCCGCATATGTTCCTTCTCGCGCCCGTCACAACAGGTTCTATGGAAAGGCAGATTATACACTTCGTGCTCTTGGAGCATATTATCGCCCGTTGCCTCCTCCTCCTGATACGGAGAAACTAGAAGAACAAGGTGGCGATGGAGGAGATTATTGGGACGACGGTAATTCTTTCAGTGGTACTAGAAAGATATTCATTGGATTAACTGAAAATGCTATCGGTTTTGTCAAGTTTATGTATGTCCAAAACGATAGTGTAATCTTCGGTGATGATCATGGGAGCAAGACCCTATCTGATGTCCAAGAGGTCACTGATTCAATTCTAATAATTTACAGCTATAGATAACTAATTATTATCCTTCTTTTTTTCAGTTCACGTTAAGTGATCCTGCGGAATATCTCACTTCAGTGGAGGGTGCCTATGATGATAAATCTGGAGTTATAACCATGCTTAGGGTCACTACCAGCAACAAAAACTCTAGGGCTTTCGGATTCAGTACAACATCAACCTTCACACTCCACAAGGATGGACATAAGATCGTTGGGTTTCATGGAAAATCCAGCTACATGCTTCATCAAATTGGGGTCCATGTTCTTCCCATTCCATGACGAGAATACTCATTGATTAGTCATAACGTTTGGTTTTGAAAACAATAATATGTCTGAAATATAAGAGGAAATGCCCAATCGCATATGTCTTCATTGGTCAGTCGATCTAAACACTTTTTCTCTCTCTCTCTTGAGAACGATCTAAGAACACACTTTTATTGGTAAAATATTATGAAAAACATTTCAGTAATTTAGTATTAATACTTAAATATAATTAATTTATATAATTATTATTCTTAAAAAGTATAAATTATTCATAAAGAGATAAACAGCTTCAAATTTTCTTATAATATTTAAAATGAGAACATCTTTTCATACTTTCATATTTTTTTGTTTAAGGGAGAATTTCAAGTTTACCTCGTGTTTTATTACACAATTCATGTTTATTTTTATTAAAAATACCTTTTCATAAATATTTTCTTCATTAAAAAAGTAAAAGATCACAATACCTTATTTTGTTGATATATAAATAAAAAAAATTATTTAAATAAAAAAAAAATTATATAGTTTTTGAATTATGCTTTTTCAAATTCAGTTTTTTTTATAAATTTTTTTTCGAATTTTCAAATTGTTTTTTGAAATTCGAAAATCTTTTTTGAAACTATTTAAAAAACTATTTTAAATTTTAAGTATTTATTGAAATTCTAAACCCACATTCCAAAACTTCACGCTCAAATATAAACCCTAAATCTAAATTAGTTAACGTTATGGTTAAAATAAACTGTATTAGTAATGTGGTAGTTAATTTAAACAATTTCTTTTGTTTTAACGATGATATACTCTTTTAAATACTATCAGAGGTGCTCGAGATACATAACTCCTCGAATGTCTCAATCCATACTTGTATCAAGTATTTGTCGTCCTTCGTTTAGCTAGAAATCAGCAAATTTATTTTTAGTTTATATCCATCATTTTGGGAAGCTTATTCTTCGGTAGGAATGACAATCAAAGACCTGGATCGTGGACCTATCCTGTAAAAGCTTGCTGCGGGACGGGATTGGGCCTCCATTTGGTAAGCCTGCAAAATTGCGGGCCTCGCAGGACGGGTTCAAAGCAGGACGGGTCGAAAGTGGGATGAGTTCAAAGCGGGACGGGTCGAAAGCGGGATGGACTACATGTTAACCTGCGGGATTTTGAAGATCCACAACCCTAAGTCCCTATTTCTGCTTTCACCTAAAACGTAGAGAGAGAGAGAGAGAGTAAGAGAAGGTGATTCGACGTTATGTAACTCCGGTGATGGTGGTTTCAGGGTCGATGATGCTTCTGGTCTCCCAAGCGCCTTCGATCTGCACCGGTGAAGAAGATCTAGTTCCCGCAATGGGTTCTTCATAGTTTTGCCTATATGTATTTGTTCACATTATCATACATTTTGGAGTTTTAGGTTTCAATATATCTTTAACTGACTTCTATTATTCTTATCTGCAGAAGATGAAGTTGATGGTGAAAAAGAGAAATCTCCATCTTTTTGTCGCTTGTTGGTGATAAAGCTGAAGAACAAGAAGTGTGATTGGTGTTTTCTTTTTATTTCTTTTTGGGATTAGCATCTTTGATTTGGTGTTGGTTTTATTTAATTTTGGATTCAAAAAGCTAAAGCATTTGTTATGAACTTATGAGTTATAATATTTGGATTCAGCAACTAAAATATTGTTTATTTTTAAAGTGTTTGGAGTCTAACAAAAATAAACTAGTGTTTTGATCCAACTAAAATCTTCAACTAACAAGTGTATTGCCTTATCCAGTTCAATCCTCGACTAAACTAACTTAGTGATGCGTCATGAAACTGATAAAGCGTCATGAATCATGTCTTGAAGTGTTCAGGAGCCATGTATCCGTTTATAATTCTATGTCTCACGGGCCGATCCGTAAAGTTCATATTCGAAGGAGACATTTTTACAGTTATCAATCTTCTTAACCATCAAGAAACAAATCTGAATATCAAAACAATATCTCATACGATTATACAATGCTGGTTCTATACTAAGCTCGCGGTTCATATCATAGAATTTTCCTAAGACCATGATTAACCTCAATCTCTTAATTGAGGTTATTAACTTCGGGTAAGAGACGTTTTTAATTTTTCTTAGATTTTAACTAAGAAAAACTAAAAAAAACTTAAAAAAACTAAAAAAAACTTTTTAAATAAGAGATATAAGAACTGAATCTTAGCTGAAAAATTTAAAAAAAAACAAAAAAATGTCAAATCATGAGTTAAGAACCATCGGCTAAGAAAACGGGGTTAATCATGCCCTAAAAATATCATTTTGTTTCAACTCCATTGTGATACGCCCAATTCTTTATATTGTCACACTAACTGGACCGCTAGCTCTATAAAAGACAACAGGTTTTGTTATTAGCTTATATAACCCTACTCGGACATTCACAAAATAGCCTCGTGAACTACAGCTTTGTGATCACCGTTAGCAACTTCTTTAGTAGACTAGCAGTGAGCAC
This sequence comes from Brassica oleracea var. oleracea, assembly GCF_000695525.1. NCBI lineage: Eukaryota > Viridiplantae > Streptophyta > Magnoliopsida > Brassicales > Brassicaceae > Brassica > Brassica oleracea. The sequence goes on from NC_027756.1 coordinate 1,733,228, forward strand.
ATCAATATACAACTTTACTAGTTCTGATTTTTTTTTTATGAATAATAAAGTGCATTTGCTTTGCGAAATCAAGAATGCCACGGTAAGAAAACATTGTATTTTTTTTTGCTGCAACCATATCTGAAGAATATCACTTTTAACATCTAAAAAACGATTTTATAGTGGTTAGTCCATCAATTTATTTAAAAAAAAAAACGATGTAACCAATTGATATTTTAAAAGTTTTGGAATTTGTTTTTTTGAAAAATGTTTTTAAAAAACGAGGTATATCAAATTGGGTATAGAACGTGAATGCCTTTTTGCTAGGGTGAAAAGGAAACACAACTCATGGCCAAGCAGATACTTCTCTCTTACTGTTTCATTTTATTTCATTTGTTATTTTATTCAAAAGAGTGAATCCTCAATATTTTCCATCACTTGATATGACCTTTCAGGAACCTTTTCTTTGTTCATCGAAAGTATTATTAAACAAGGTGAAATATAAAAATAAAATACCTTTTCGAACAGAATAAAAATAAAATACCTAAGAACATATAATAAACGATCATTCAGTATTTATTCTCTTTAATACATACTAGATTTTTTAAACGCGCTACGCGCGGATAAGATATTACATGTATTTATCAATTCTAAACAAATAATGTATAATCTTGTATTACAATATTTAAAAAATATAAAATAAGACTACATAACATAAATATTTTTTTTTAATTTTCTTTGTGGAAATCATTATGTTGTTTGATTGTTGTACTTGATTTCCATATTTGCATAGATATTTGTGATAGGTGAATAACTATATTTTTATCATCAGTAAATAATATATATTATTAATATAATATAAAAATGAAATTATTTATTTTTTAAACAAATTTGTCTCATGTTGAGGAGTCGGTTATAGACATATCATATTCGAAAGAAACATTTTTACAGTTATCAATCTTCTTAACAGTCAAAAAACAAATCTGAATATCAAAACAATATCTCATACGATCTCTTTGTGGAATAAGTGCTCTGAACGCATTGTTTTTTCATTTTTTACGAAAAAATAAATGAGATGACGTGGTAACTTCAGGCTCTCTGATTGTTTGATTTTCCTATCCTACGTGGACACCCTCTCCATAGCTTATATTTGCCTTTTAGTATTGTATTCTTAACTTTGTCACGAAAACAAAAATCTATGTTTTTTTTCATATTTGTCAATGTTCTCACACTTTCAAAGAATATATTAGCTTAGTCACTTACTTTTTTTTTTTTACAAAACAAAGTATTGGAGTCTTGAAAGTTGAATTCATATTATTGTAACTGTACATAAGAGTTTGTGATTACATACTTAGTGATTCTTGTGTATGTGTCCAAGAAAGTTTCAATGGCTTAGTGGTAACTGCCCTATATTTATGTCATACTAACCCGGGTTCGATCCTTTCCTTCGCATTGTTTTTTTATTTTTTACGAAAAAATAAATGAGATGACGTGGCAACTTCAGGCTCTCTGATTGGTTGATTTTTCTATCCTACATGGACACCCTCCCCATGGCTTATATTTGTCTTTTAGTATTGTGATACTCCAGCACAGAACCATGGGAACCAGACAAAGTAGAGTCATGTAACGTTTGAGCATCCAGCTACTTTTGATACTCTAGCTATGGAGGAGAAGAAGAAGGAAGAGATCAAGAGTGATCTCGTTAAGTTTAGTAAGAGCAAAGATTATTACAAGAAGATAGGGAAGGCTTGGAAGAGAGGGTATCTCTTGTTTGGACCGCCCGGGACTGGTAAATCAACCATGATTGCTGCCATGGAAAACTTCTTGGAGTATGATGTTTATGATCTTGAGTTGACAACGGTTATGGATAACACACAGCTGAGGAGGTTACTGATTGAGACTTCTACTAAGTCTATTATTGTGATTGAAGATATAGATTGCTCTCTTAACCTAACGGGACAGAGGAAGAATAAGAAGGAGGAGGAGGATGAAGATGGAGACGACAAGGAGGCAATAGAGAAGAAGATGATGAAGAATGAAGGTGATAAGAAAGAGAGCAAAGTTACATTATCAGGGCTACTAAATTTCATTGATGGGTTATTGTCAGCATGTGGTGGAGAGAGGATCATTGTGTTTACTACAAACTTTGTGGACAAGCTGGATCCTGCTTTGATTAGGAAAGGAAGAATGGATAAACATATAGAGATGTCTTATTGTGGGTTTGAAGCTTTTAAGGTGTTGGCAAAGAACTATTTGGATGTGGTGGAGAGTGAGTTATTTGATGAGATAAAGAGGTTGCTTTAGGTTGAAGAAATCAAGATAACGCGGGCTGATGTTGGGGAGAATCTGTTGCCTAAGTCAGAAGGGGAAGAGGGAGAGACTTGTTTGAGGCGTTTGATTGAAGCTTTTAAAGAGGAGAAGGAGGAGGCAAAGAGGAGGGTTGAGGAAGGGGCGAAGCAGAAGAAAGATAAAGAGGAAGAGAAGAAGAGAAGGAAGGAAAAGAAAGCTGAGAAGGAGGCAAAGGAAGAGGAGGAGAAGAAGAAGAAAAAGATTGAAGAAAATGGTGATGCAGAGCATTGAATTTGAAGAAAAATATATATATGTTGGTTTTATTTATCGTTCATATAAAGATTTTTGTCTCTTCCATCACAAGAATAGCTTTAAAGAACATCACTAAGAGGCATAGAAACAAATCATTATGCTACAAACTTGCTGATTTTCTATATCAATAGAGAGCTATGATGAAGTAACATGAATTGTAATATATGGTTAATATGATGTAGAACCATTTATCTTATATTTTTGCAGGGAGCATATCAAAATAAAAGGAGTAGAATAGAAACGTTATAGTAGAAGTGTAGAGCATAGTTGAAAACAGTCTAGATTGTCTACTGTATTTGCAATAGTTTATTAGAACCGGGGGAAAAGTGGTTATCAAATTTGCTTTTAACTCGCACGCCAAAGCGGTTACATCACATCTTTGTCTTGTTGCATACATCGTGGAATATGTGACGAAAGCTGATTTTTATTTATATATTTTTGGAACAAAGGAAGTTCACATGAAGATATATGGACGGAGAGGAGAGGAAAATGACGATGACAAAACTCGGAAGTTTCCTAAAAGTAAAAGTTGCGTACGTCCGTAGCTTTAGTCAGTGCGGTTGGAGATACTATAACTTGTTAGGAAATACGCGGTCAAATTTTGCGGAAAGCCAGAATTTATGGGAGCGGGAAAGAAGCACACACACCAAATTGTTAACGGAGTTCGGCCAATGATGCCTACGTCTCCGGACCTGCTACAGATCTTTTATTATTAACCAGGGAATTTTTACAAGCTC
>NC_027756.1:1740270-1745556 GCF_000695525.1 Brassica oleracea var. oleracea
TTTTTTTTTTCCTTCTTCTTTTTTCTTCTCCTCTCCTCTCTCGTTTTGGGATGATTTTCCTCTTCACCTCAGCTCTCCTTTTATAAGCATGAAGAAGGTGTTTGGTGGCTCACAATCTTTGACAAAACCAACGTCAACAATTTCAGCTCACCGTCCATGTCGTCACCGTCCATGCCGACCAACACGTAAAACGTGTTTTAACATAACTTTGCTAACGAATACTTTCTGAACATCTTATTTTCTACCTTAGATATAATATGGTTTATATTATATTTACATGACTCATACAATATCCACTATTTTGTTAGATATAATATGAGGATCGATATTTTTAATGAGACTTGAGATTTGAGAACAAAGTGGTGTAGAGACTAGAGAGTGCGTGAAACTGAATTTTTATATTTTATGATGTTACAGTTCATAACGAAAAAAATTATATCCTATGATGTCAAATAGACCGAACATGTCGACTTTGTTGGACTTTACGAATCGCTTGTGGGATGCATTCTTACATAAGTTTGATGTTATCCAGTGCATTATATTTTTAAAAGATGGTGTCGACTCTATTGAACTTGACCAATCAGTTAGGATAATTTTTTTTAAACAAGATATAAACTCACTGAACGAATTTGCTTACAATAATTTATTTACTTACTTTTTTTTTTTGAATTATACAAGAATATCCTAGTCTCACAGAAATGGTTTAGACTAGTCACGTATTACCACATGTCGGTCTTCTGGTTTTGGCGATGCCAAAATATTAATTCTTCAGAGGTTAGGACTCGAACCCTAGTGATTTCACCGTATTAAACTTTTGTTTTCAATTTAATCATCACCAAACCACAAGTCCTGGTTAATTTTTTTTATTTACTATAAAGAGAAGAAAAAATAATAGATGGCAACAAGATACTTGTAAGGAGTGGAATTGTGGAACATTTTAATTAACTGATACAAATTTAAACACCAAAAGGGAAAACTTTTTAAAAAAAAAGTTAAATATGAGTCAATTTGGCAACTCTTTTAATAAACCAAATAAAACTTACTTTTTGAAGAAATAAAAAAGGAAGCAATTAAAATAAAAATGTATAATATGAGTCGATTTATGGCAACTTTTAATTAACTGAACCAAAATTAAAAAAGCTTATTAACCATGTAACCGAAGGAAAAAAGTACATATTCCTTAAATAACACTTGCAAAATGAAAACAAAAACAATATTCGGAAAATAGTAAAACTAAACTTGGAGCCCAAGAGTTCTAAAGTGGAAACATATAATAGACCTTTCACGAGGCACATCCAATATATATCTCAAGACATACCCTATACATAACCAAGCCCTGGTGAAAATAAGAATAAAAACAAAAAGTTTTTTTCAAAAAAAGGGAAATGTTCCTTAAATAATATTTGCACAGTGAAAACAAAAACAATAATTTGGAAAACAAAAACAATGATTTTAGTCCCATGTTTCTTATAAGTCAAAAGTCAGATTTTTTTTTTTATTTAAAGAATATCACTTCGTTAAGAAGCCCTTTTTCAAAAAAAATAAAATATATATATCACTTCGTATGTCGGTAAACTTATGTTAACAGAAGTCTTTAATTTTTGTCTGTGGTAAAACAAAGAAGTTTTCAAACACCGAAATTTACGGAAAAAAAAACAAAAGAAATCGAAAAGAAAAACAAAAGTGATCAACTTTCAAAGCAGAATAGTGGACACAAAAGTCTAGTAATAATTCATTCATAGCCGCCAATATCTACTCACTCTCTTTCTCGAGACTGTAGTCTGTATATAAACTCTCTCACAAGTTCACATATCCACACAGCTTACAAAAGATGTCTTCTTCGTTTCTCTCCTCCACTACTTCCTTCTCTATCGTTCTTCTCTACTTGGGCGCCTGCCACATCTCCGATGGAGCTCAACAATCAACTTACATTGTTCACATGGCGAAATCTCAGATGCCGTCGAGCTTCGACCAACACTCTCTCTGGTACGAGTCCTCCCTCAGGTCCGTCTCAGAATCTGCTGAATTGCTCTATACTTACAACAGTGCGATACATGGATTCTCTACTCGGCTTACTCCCGAAGAAGCCGACTCGCTCATGACCCACCCTGGTGTCATCTCGGTTCTACCAGAGAAGCGGTACGAGTTAGACACCACTCGGACTCCACATTTCCTCGGTCTGGACGTACACAACGCAGGCCTATTCCCCGAAACCACCGGTGCATCCAGCGATATCGTCGTTGGAGTTTTTGACTCAGGTGTTTGGCCAGAGAGCAAAAGCTTCGCAGACGAAGGATACGGTCCCATCCCGCCTACATGGAAAGGCGGATGCGACACTGGGACTAACTTCACCGCTTCGCTCTGTAACCGCAAACTAGTCGGAGCTAGATTCTTCGCTCGGGGTTACGAAGAAATTAACGGACCTGTGGACGAATCCATAGAGTCAAGATCACCTAGAGACGACACCGGTCACGGAACACACACGTCATCAACCGCGGCTGGATCCGTTGTGGAAGGAGCTAGTCTTCTAGGCTTCGCTAATGGGACAGCTCGTGGGGTTGCTTCCTGGGCTCGAGTGGCGATTTACAAAGTTTGTTGGAGATATGGTGGTTGCTTGAGCTCAGATATTTTAGCTGGAATGGATAAAGCCATCGAAGATAACGTGAACGTTATGTCCATCTCTATCAGCGAAATAGCGGTTGATTATTATGGAGACATTATGGCCATTGGAGCATTCGCGGCCATGGAAAGAGGTATCTTTGTTTCATGCTCTGCTGGTAATAGGGGTCCCAGCTCTTACAGTGTTAGGAACGTAGCTCCGTGGATTACTACTGTTGGGGCTGGTACTATTGATCGTGATTTTCCCGCGCTCGTGATTCTCGGCAACGGGCAGAACTATACTGGAGCTTCGTTGTTTAAAGGAGATGCTCTCCCGCCTAAATTATTGTCGTTTGTTTACGCCGGGAATGCTAGTAACAATGATACTGGAAATTTATGTTACCCTGAAACACTGATACCCGAGAAGGTAAAGGGGAAGATCGTGATGTGCGAAGACGGAGGAAATAGTAGGGTTCACAAAGGGGAGGTAGTGAAAGCTGCTGGTGGACTCGGAATGATTCTGCCGAATACGGCGGATGACGGAGAAGAGCTTCAGGCGGTTGCTTATTTGTTACCGGCAGCCACTGTGGGACAGAAAGCTGGTGACGTTATCCGTAACTACGTCTTGGCCGATCCCAATCCCACGGCTAGGATTGTTATCCAAGGAACTGTAGTTAACGTCCAGCCCTCTCCCGTGCTTGCAGCTTTTAGCTCCCGAGGACCTAACCCGGTAACGCCAAACATTCTCAAACCGGACTTGATCGCTCCGGGAGTCAATATCCTCGCCGGGTGGACCGGAGTTGCTAGTCCAACCGGACTAGATTCTGATACTCGCCGCGTGGAATTCAACATCCTCTCTGGAACGTCCTTGTCTTGCCCTCACGTCAGTGGTTTAGCGGCTCTACTCAAGTCTGTGCATCCGCAATGGAGCCCCGCGGCGATTCGATCTGCTCTTATGACCACTGCTTACAAATCCTACAAAGACGGAAAACAGATCATCGACATCGCGACGGTAACACCTTCAACGCCGCTCGGACACGGTGCTGGACACGTGTCGCCGACGACGGCCACCAATCCAGGGCTCATCTACGATCTAACGGCGGTGGATTATTTAGATTTCCTCTGTGCAATGGACTACACAGCTTCAGATATCGAAATCGTGTCGAGACGCAACTACACTTGTGATCCGAGCAAAACATACTCGGTCGCTGATCTAAACTACCCGTCGTTCGCTGTTTACGTCGACGTAGCCGGTGAATACAAGTACACACGCACGGTCACTAGCGTGGGAGGAGCTGGGACATACTCCGTTAAAGTAACCTCGGAGACAAGAGCAGTTAAGATTTTGGTTGAACCGGCGGTTTTGAATTTCAAAGAAGTAAACGAGAAGAAATCGTATGCGGTAACGTTTACCGTTGACTTGTCTAAGCCGTCTGGGTCTAACAGCTTTGGGAGCATCGAGTGGTCAGATGGAAAACATGTGGTGTCTAGTCCCGTGGCTGTTAGCTGGAACTATTAAAAGACTCTAAAAAAAGAGAACGTCATGAGGGTTCGGTTTAGTATAAGCTGTCCACATAAAATTTTAAACGACCAATAATATGGATCATTGTTTATATATATAAAGTCTGAAATATATTATAAATAATATTTACTTGAAATCTATTGTAGATAGAAATAGTTTTGTGATGCAATCCGCGTATATAGGCAGAAATGAATATTTACTGAAAAACTTAATTGTAACTAGATGTGTTGTCTCCGCGCAAGCGCGGAGTCGTTGACGTTTTTTCGTTTATATAAATGTGTTGAAATGCTGATGTGCTTTTGTTTGGTCTTTGATTTCTCAAGATTCGTATGCGTTTGAGGTTGTTGTTTTGGTTTTGTGAACCATTTTCGTTATTAAAGCAGAGTGGTATATTTGGTGGTGTCTATTTGATATTTGTTTTTTTTTGCAACAATGGTCATTCTTCCGAATTTTATATTTTTTTATTTCGTTTAATTTTTGTTCTCAAATAAATTATTTTTTGAAAATTATACTGGTGTGAAATTTGGAAACTTACACCTGTTTTTATGAATTCTAACGGGTTGAAAATGAAATATATTGTTGCAGACAAATAATAATATACTAGACCCTAACCTGCGCACCAGCGCGGATATGAATTTTCAGTTTTTAATTATTTATTTTATTAAATGTTGTATTTGTAATATTCGTTCATATTATATTCATTAAGTAAATATTTTTTTTTTGCATCTTAAACTATCTATTTTTTTACGAATGTGTGATATCATATAAAAAATATAAGAAAAATGAGTATAGAGTTAATTAGATAATTTTAAAAACATAATTTTTTCTTTCGTGTGCGATATCATATAAATAATGATCCGTCCAGTTAACAAAAATCAAGATTATTTTATGTGTAATTTTTTTATTTTGACCATTTCGTTAAAACTATAGTAAATTTTACATATTTTAATTAGAATATTTTTAATATTTTTACATTTTTATTTGAAATGCAACTCAATATTTTTTTTACAGTTATAACAAAATATTTAAAAAATATTTTTAAAATTTGTTTGAAAAATATGAAAATTAGATTAATTATCCTAAAATATGATAAGTTTTGATGTAAACGAAAACTCAAATTATGTCAAAAATAATGATATTCAATGATAATAACAATTTTAATTGAT
>NC_027756.1:1745872-1748165 GCF_000695525.1 Brassica oleracea var. oleracea
ATTATTAAAATTATGCACGTAAGGATAAATCATGAGTTTTTTTGGTTGATTAAATGACATTATGTCCAAATTTATTTAAGGATATTTCATTAAGGTAACTGAAAAAGACAAACAATAAAATAGGAAGTTTAAATTTATTTAAGCATATTTCATTAATGTAACTGAAAAGACAAGTAATAAATTAGGCAGTTTTATCCGTTTTAGGATATTTCATAAATGCAATTGAAAAAGACAAGCAAAAAAAAATGAGTTTAATTAATGATGTAAAAACATTTTCAAATGGGTACTTCTCTTTTAATAATATAGATTTCATTAATGTAACTGAAAAGACAAGTAATAAATTAGGCAGTTTTATTCGTTTTAGGATATTTCATAAATGCAAATGAAAAAGACAAAAAAAAAAGAATTTAATTAATGAAGTAAGAATATTTTCAAATAGGTACTTCTCTTTTAATAATATAGATTTACTTCTCTTTTAATAATATAGATTTAGATTTTGGCACGTAAAAATGTTGGGTTTGTTAGTCAATCAAAGAAACGATAGTGAAGAGTTTGTGGTCAACTTGCAATATATGTAATTCTGAATTGTCTCTGATAATGATAATTGACTGGAGGATCTAGCTTTCGGTCATATTATATAATCGTACGGTCTAGAAGACATTTTTGGAGGTCCCATTAGTAAAAAAAAAAACATTTACAGCACTGCCACTACCACTGCTTTTAGCTTAAAATAAAAATTTATGGAAATTATTTATATCTGCCAAACGATTTTCATCCATTTTCTTAAATAATCATATACAACCACTTAATTAACCTGAATATATATTTATTTGAAATGGGTATATATAATAAATATATCTATACTATTAAAAGGAAAGGAGTCTTAAAAAATCTACTTAAAAAAATTGTTGCACCCTTTCATTTTTAAACTAGCCTATTATAACTAACCAAATATTATAACTAAACTTTATCATAGCAACACAATTTATGGGATCCATACCTAAATTAACTCGATCACTACTAATTTGTTTTATTTCCTAATCGATCATGTATCTTAACTCAAGCAAAACACACATAGTTAAATTACAACTCCCCTTAGCTACAGGTATGAACCAAAAGAAGACAAAATACATACGTTAACCTTATTACTAATCAATTTTTTTTTTAAAAAGATACGAGTATACAACATGTATTTATTTAACATAAGATATTATCTCTCATATCAATAGGTCTAACTCATTGTATGTTTCTAAACAAAAGAAATAATTTATCTACATTAAAATTGTAATAGTATTGATTATTACAAAACTTATAATTTGAAATGCATAACATAAATACAATGTGTTTAGTTTATATAACAAATCAAATATTTTATTATTTTATGTACTATTATAAAGTATATGCGAAGTTTAATTTATTTTTAAAGTATTATAAGATTTTCTGGGTTTTTGCCGGATGTACCGGTATTGGTTCACAAGTTAATAAAGGTATTTTGGGTCTTATTAGATTTTTAATTAATAGGTTTTTAATAAATCAAAATTTTATGGAAACATATTAGTTGATAGAATCTCTGATAGAATACTACATGAAGAACATAAGTCAGTCATAATTATATACGGCAACTGAGTTTTGCGGTTCGACCACGAATCCAGATTGAATATAAAAACATTGCTTATATCTTATCTCATTTATAAACTATTTATGTACCTCTACTAAAAGAGGTTAAATCATTTGTAAAAATAAAATGCCTTCTTCGCACCATTTAAATGTATATACACTATTATTTATCAGCATTCTGTTTCAGTTCGATATTTTGGTTTTTGTTCTGTTTTGGTTCGGGATTTTGGTTTTGGTGTTTTGGTTCTATAAATTTAAAAACTGTTTAATTATTTAAAAATTTGGTTTAGTTTCAGTTTGGTTATTTTGTTTCAGTAGCAAAGTTGAGAACCGGTAAATATGCAAAAAAAAAAATTGGTTAAATTTAATTTCGGTTTGATTCTGGTTTTTCCGGTAATTACAGATTTATAGATAAAAAATAGGACTTTTTGCAGAATTGACCTATAACTTAAAGTCAAACACAAAACTAACCTCCTTTTTTTTTGAAAATTGGTTTTGCCCCATTCCCCCCACAAGTTCATATAATTTACGAAAAGGCCATCAATTTTTTTTTTCTTTTTTTTTTTGAAAATGACATTTTTACTCTCTCACCCTCATCATCTTCAAGTAATTACATGATTGCCATTGTCATCAATACCACAACCACCATGAACAACCAATTTGAAGCTCTTAATGC
>NC_027756.1:1750409-1763406 GCF_000695525.1 Brassica oleracea var. oleracea
TTTGGTTTGATTCTGGTTTTTCCGGTAACTACAGATTTATAGATAAAAAATATCAGATAATTTAGGTCTTTCAGTTTAAATATCTTATAATTAAGATTATTTGGATAAAATATCAGATAATTCAAATATTATTTTAATATTTTGAATAAAAATATATTCTGTAATTTGTTTGGGTAATTAGGTTTTTAAATAATATTTTTAGGATATTCAGTTATCTAGAAATTGAATATGTTTAATATTTGTAATTATATAATTTATATTTTTTAATTCAGGTACCCATTAGGCTCCCAGTTCGATTTCAATATTTTGGTTCCACAGATATATGATATGTTTAGTTATTTATGAAATTCTTTTTAATTTTGATTTTGGTTTTTTCAGTTTGGTATGGTTCGGTTCGTAGTTCCGAACACCACTTAATTAACCTGAATATATATTTATTTAAAATGGGTATATATAATGAATATATATTTATTTAAAATGAGTATATATAACCATTGCTTAAGATGTCTTTGAAAACATTTTATGATATCATCGCAAGTTATTTGAATAACAATTGATATATATATACCTTGCAAAACAATCCCCAAACCCGTGAAAACCTAACTATAAGTGTTGCCTCAATATAATATATCGTTTACCATGCAAAAAACAAACCTTAAACCCCAAATAAATACAAGTTTACCTATCAATTTAGAGACTTTTTTTTTTTACATTCCCTTGAATTAGTATTAATATTATTTGGTTAAACTAAGCAACCAATTGTTTAAAATTACTAAACGACATTCAAGAATATTTAGAGCAGTCATGTCGATTTATTACATTTTAAAAAATGAATATTCCTTTAAAATATTGTTTTTATGCCACAAGAATATTTAGTAACTGACTCAACATTTAAAACAGAATTTTCCCTAAATATGTATATAGTTTAAAATAATATCTAAACTTATTTTTTCTATTAAGGAAGAATAAAACGGTAACAAATCAACAACGGTTTTCGGTGTAGCTCATATCGTGGCAGCTTATCGAAAGACTTGTGGACTAAGAACGAAGCTCATGTACCACATAATTGACCATGAAGCAGTAAAATATTTGCTACGTTGTTTCTTTAACCTAATAGCTTCTCTCTTGAGCTTGGAAATAAACTCATTCTCATGTTTTTTTTTTCATGTGTAAAATAGTTGCATCAAAGTTACACCATTCAGCCACATGGATCCTTGTCATATGAACCTCTGTTAGCGTCATCCAGCTACACATTAGCTCATTCAATAAGGATGATATGAATTATATAAATCTTGGTGATGATCTTAAGAGAAATGAGAGTGCTGGTGTAGTTCAAGTCCCTGGGTTTGGAGGAGTTGTCTTCTCTTGAAGACGTGTAGTGGGAGAACTGTCTCAGAAGCTTGGTCGTAGAATGGTGTGATAATGCTCTACAAAGTAAAATCTACTTCCATTTATAACCATACATAATGCCAATGAGACTAAAGGAGTTAGTTACCTTAACTTAATACTTTTCTTGTGGGTTATTACAGGCTTCTATATGTTTAGAAGCTTGGGATGAAGCACTCAATGAGATAAGAGATGATCAAAAAGGTAGTGTACTCAGAAATGGGTTTAGATAATCATCAAATACATATTAGACAAGTACGCCGATGGTAGAAGTAGAGCAATAACAAACGGAGATCCTAAACAAACAGCTCTCTAGCTTCTTCTTTATCATACACAAGACTCTCACCCAAAGTGGACGTAAACCTATTCCTTGGCGGATTTGTTGTTGAGAGCACATCAGACATGGAAATTGCCAAATTGGAGCTCGGAGTGATCTGCGAATCTTGTGATCACGTAGGAGAAGATGGAGTTGATGAAGAGCATGTGGATGAGTAGCCACTCGAATTAAGTCACCTAACATAATTCTTATGCTAATCTTATGCTAATGCCAAAGCTCTGGTGAAACTTCGTGAGCTTGTCTGAGGTTTTGATGGAGAGATAGCCATCTTTTTGGTATGGTAGAAACATATAAAGATCAAAGAATCAATCAATCATGGGGCCGGTTTTAATCTGCAAAGCGAAACGCTTTAGTTAGACTACAAAACATTGCAGATTGCTGCAGGAAAAAAAAAAAAAAACAGAGACAAGAAGAGAAAGTTGACCAAACATACATAGAGATTTGATCAGCAGTAGAAGATCATTTTTCTCAGACAAAACTAAGTTTTTATATATACAAAATTGAACTTGTAAAATCTAAATCAAGTGTTTGTCTTCCGACAAGGAACTGCACAAAAAGAAACCATAACAGAGGAACATGAGTCTTAAGTTAGAAAGCAAGAGTCTTTATAACATGAGAACCATGGTTAGCTCGTTCAAATCTATATCAATGACGCACAAAGCAAACAAAAGTAGCAAAGGATTAGATTGTTCTAAGAATCGTGATGTGTATTACCTTTGAACTGCGGAATTGATTGTTCAGATCACCAGACCTGGCGCCATTTTAGGCAGTATCCATATGATGATGTCTTTACTGGTGAAAAATACAGTACGATCAGAATAGACGCATGATTCTACCGGGGAAGGTGTTTGAATGACTTACAGTATTGAAGATGAAACTGGAAAGTCTCCCTTCGCTCTCCATCTCCAAAGTTTTCAACCATACCAGCTTCATCAGAGGGATCGCCAGAGACTCGAAAACCTCCCCTGCCTTTAAGATTTCGAAAACCTCTCTCAGATTCTCAGAACCGCAGACGATCTTGATATATAGGAACGGAAAGACGTTACAGGAAGAGGAATCGCGACAACATCGAAGATCGGTTCATAATGATGGAGTAATAACAAAAGGGGAAGAGGAAGAGCCCTCGATTGAAAGATCTAGCGGAAAACGGCAACCCTATCGACCCCCGACGAACACACCCAGCAAATCCCCCGCCTTTTAAAACGAAGCCCACTCGACAGAAGAAAAAAAAAACTAAAGGCGGGGCCCACAAATGTGATGACGTCTTGCATCATGAGTGATAAAACTGTCCTATTATAATGTAGATTTCTAAAATAGAAATGAAATTTTTTCTCTAATGTATTCATTTATAATAGATGAATGCTAGATTTACCTTTATAAATAGAGGAATGATATTTATAGAGACAAATATAACATTCTTCTATTATCGAAAACACAATAGAGCAAAAAATTATATCTCTATTTTTTTTTTCTATTTTAAGAATTTATATCTCCTATATATTAATCCTGGAGCATTACAACATGTTTTCGTAGCCACATATCATCACGAGAATGATTCTTAGAATTGTTAGAAAAATATGTTGGTCCATATAAACATATCATATGATTTTTATTAAACTAACTATCAAAGTAATTAGTAGTGTACAAAAGAATATTTTTTCTTTCCTTAAATAAAATCTACGAAATTACCTAATATGTATTTATTTGTATATATTATCGATAATTTTTTTAAATATTTAATTATTTTATTTATACATATACAATATTTTTTGTTGTTATTATATAATTTATTTCCGATGGACGGACCTAGGGGTGTTCAATCCGGCAAAATCGAACCAATTAAAACCAAACCGAACCAAATTAGAGAAAGTGGTTTGGACTTGGTAATACCAAATATACCGAATGGATGTCATTTTTGAAAACCGCGGTATATAGATATGGTTTGGTATATAAACCGATCAAACCGAATAAACCGAATAAACCGATCATTTAAAATATAGTAGTATAATTATATGTAAATTTTATAATATAATTAAGAATATATACATAATTTATTTTATTAATTTGAGTTTTATATTGAAACGTTGTTTTTAGTAACTTAATATTTTGTTTTAAGTTAAAAATTATGTTTTATTTTTATCAAATTAAATAAAACATAACGTTTAATCTTTTGTTAACAAATATGAGTGTTTAGATTTAGTTATTTATAATATTATGGATTACTAATTTCTATTATGTAAAAACTAATATAATTATTAACTTAATATGTTTGCTAAATATTTTAAATAGTAAAAACCGAAATATCTTCATGTTATATAAAAACTAATATCTAATAATATAAATAAAATCCATAAAATACTTTTTTTTAAAACAAATTTATGGTATTTTGGTATTTTGATATAAAACCGAATAAACCAAAAACCGACGGTATATAAACCAACCCAAACCAAAGTAAATATGGTTTTAATATGGTAGATATTTTTTATAAACCAAAATATCGAAAAACCAAAAAAATCGAACCAAAACCGAACCGATATCCGGATTGAACACCCCTAGATGGACCGGATCATTTTTTATATTTAGTTAATATCTATATTTTATATTTTAAGATAGATGTTTAAATCTTAATGTTTTTTTCCATTTTTAATGTAAAACGGCATTGTTTAATAGAAGAACTTGGACAAATAGTCAAATAGTTATATTTATGTTTTTTTTCTTTTTTTTTATAAAATGGTAATGTTACATTATGGAGATAAGTCATTTTTTTAGTGAAAAATAGTAATCTTACATATGTTTAATGTAGTTTTTTCATTTTTTTATGTTGTATGTTTACATATTATTTATTATTTTCAAAATTATATATAATGTTTTTTTTTACAAAATAATAATGTTACATTATGGAGATAAACCATCTTTTTTTTAGTGAAAAATGGTAATGTTACATATGTTTAATGTAGTTTTTCCATTTTTTATGTTGTATGTTTACATATTATTTTTTTAAATAAAAATGTAAAATGGTAATCTTACATATGTTTAATGTAGTATTTCCATTTTTTATGTTGTATGTTTACATATATTTATTATTTTCGAAATTATATATAATGTTTTTTTTTATAAAACGGTAATGTTACATTATGGAGATAAGCCGTCTTTTTTTAAAGTGAAAAAGGATAATTTTACATATGTTTAATGTAGTTTTTTCATTTTTATGTTGTATGTTTACATATTATTTATAATTTTTGAAAATTAGTGATATTAAAATGTAAAACTATATTTTATGCCACGTGTCATCTTTCAAGAGAAATTTTTTTTGCTGATGTGGATGCTCTATGGAGCCTCAAAGGGTCTCTTTTATTAGTAAGGATTGTTATCTATACTAAATTACTAATTAACAATTTTTTACATTAATCTAAATTTTATTTCCCCTACTAATCATCTAAAAGTTTTATTGGGACATTTGAAGAAAGGAAGCAAACTAAAACATCAGCATGGACGTGAGGTCGTCCGAAAAATGTATAATATGAGTAGAATTAGAGAGAATTATGGCAACTTTTAATTGAGCCAAATAAAAACAAGGAAAGTTTCCTTAAATAACATTTACACAGTGAAAACCAAAACAGCAATTTGGAAAATAGTAAAAGTAAAATTGGGGTCCGAGAATTCTAAAATGGAAACATATAACCTTTCACGTGACACAAACTATATATATCAAGTCAAACCCTAAAGGCCTAAACAAACCAAGAATTAATATTGGCTTCGAAATCTCTGTAGTAAAATATCGGAAACAAAAGAACAGTAGTCGGATAATTTTATTAGAATTAGCTTTTTGCCACACGTAATTACTTAGAAATTAACATTATTGTCGCATTGCAAGGCAAGTAACATAGAAACTGTATGACACATATGTTGTCCGTTACACCATGTAAGCCTCCTGCAATCACAATTTGGCAGACTAACTAAATGTGTTAGTACCTGATAAAATTATATGTACAACCGATAATTTACTACCAACTGTATATAAAATTAAAAAAAAAAACTTTTTCTCTAAATCTAAAATTGTAATATTTGTGAAAATACTTTTAAGTTTAATAAGAACATTAAATAAAATGACGAAAATAGACCTTGCAGAGAGACATGAAAGCGTTATCTGACTGGCTATCACCCAGCCCCAAATCAGGTAAGCCAATCCCACCACCACCACCACCACTGAACTCCTTCAAAACGGCGTCGCGTTTCTGCTTACCCAACATGACACCCGGTTTTCTAGCGAAACCGGTTAACCAACCAAACCTTGTGAACCCAAGCTCCGTACCAATAACTTTATCAGCGCCAAGAAAGTTCTTAGCGAACGGCTCGACCATGACCCTAGGACTCGCCGTCACAATGTACCGTTTCCCGAACGCCTCGAAAATACGCCACGTGTCCCGCTTCAACTCTTTCTCGTAGACTCTTGCTAAGACGTGGCGGGCCACGTGCTCGACGTCGCCGAGCTTAAGGCCAGCGAATGTGATAAAGACGGCGACTCTGACGGCGAGGCTTTCGGAGACGAAGAGATACGTGAGGTGCACGAGTGGTACGGACGCGAGTAAGATCAACGCACGAAGCAAGCTTCCTGCTTTGAGTGCCACGAGGAAGAAGTAGAGGAGTGGTCTCGAGGAGGATGTTAGGGTTCCGTCAAGATCGGCGACTACGGTTTGGTTTGATCGGTCTTCAGCGTTTACGTTGTAGCTTGACATAGGTTTAAAGCGACGCCGCTTCGTCATCGTTCCCATGAGCCATGCATGAAGTGTGATTAGTGGCGAAGATAGAGAGAAAAAATGAGTTAAAGACGTGTAGGACACGGTAACAGAAGTCGGTTGTCGGCTTCTAATCCGGTCTACTTTACACGTTCTTTTCATTGTCTACCGAGGATAATAAGAATTTATTAATATTTGCTCAAAAGAACCTATTAAACCTATACACACAAAACATTTCATAATGTATTTCACGTTCAAGTTAACATTATGTAAGAAGCTGATGTGCCAATTCGTCTTTTTCTTTTTGAAATTCGTCAAGCGATCGTTTCTGAGAGCACCAGCATTAATGAACCCCCGTTGGGTTTCATAATTTGATTTTTTTATTATTTTTTTATTATTTTTTTTTAAAAAATAATAAAAAATAAATAAATTGACCAATAGCGGGCCGCCACGTGGCGTGGAGCCCGCTGAACAGTGACGACTCGGGTTCATACGGAAGGAGCGTGGCGAGACAGGAACATTACTGTAGCATATTATAATATATTTTTTTTCTGGGAAGCGTGTGAACTCCACCCACGAACCTCCAATGCTGGTACTCTGACTTTCTTACATTCCACGCAAGTTATATGCGCGAACTCTTAACGACTACATAATCAGTGGCAGATAATTTCTACCCGGAGCAAAACGATAAAACACTAGAAATATATTTATAAATTCAAATTTTCATCCAGGGCATTATTAAAATTTTAAACAAAATTACACCAAAAAAAATCATGGGGGCAGCTGCTCCACCCACTCCCCACCTAGTTATGCCACTGCATAATCCTTAGCACTCGGGTCTACTGTTCGGATTGAATTAGGTTATTCGGGTTGGGGTGTTTTGTATCAATTTAGAAACCAAATCGGATTTTATCGGTTTGGGTTTAGTCAGATTCAGTTCTTTTTTTTCTCTCTAAAAATCCGAACGAGCCGAATTGCATATAGTTCAAATGTGGCTCAAGTTTAAACCAACAAAAGAATTGAAAACCCAAGTTAAATAAAAAAAAAACTAAAAATATTTAGGTAATTACTAATTAGACTTGTTGAATAATTTCCAGTTAATAAATTTTAGTTTAGCTATATAGTTATTTTAAAAATAAATCTAATAAATATTGTTAAGTATATGATTTGTATTTCAGGTATTTGAATATCTATTAGGTTCCTAGTTATTTTCCAGTTTGATTTTGGTTTTTAGGTTTTAGAGAAATAAAATCCTTTCAGTTTTTTTTTTTTAAAGTTTTTATCCGATTTTGGTTTATTTTTTCAATTCGGTGCGGAGCGGTTTTTGGCCTACTACTACGTGTGAAACGTGGACCTCTCAAGAGTCATCATTGTGGCCTAGCTAGCTTCTTTTTTTTTTGAACAAACTAAACTTGCCTTACTCATAAAGAGTTTACACTCCATGAATGGAGTTCGTTACAGACATAGCAAGAGCTGATTTTGCCACAGAATCAACTTCCGCATTGAAGTTTCTAGAAATGAAATCGAAGGAAATTACATCAAACATGGTCATAAAGTGATAGATATCAAACATGATACCGAACAGTTCAGGTTGAGTCCCTCCCCTCTTCAACAGCTTGATCAGAGAAAGGGAATCGAATAGAACTGCCAGGGATCGGACGTTTGAATAGACGGTCAGGACAACTGCCCGATGAACAGCTATAGCTTCCGCCGTTAATGCTGAAGAAACATGGCTATGAGCCTCAGAGACAGTGGAGAGGTTTCGGGTATTATCACCAGAGAAGATTCCGCCAATACCACAAGCTCCCGACGTTGCGTTCCACGCTGCATCGACTTTGCAAACAGTCCGACCATCTGGGAACATCGGGGGAGGGCCTAGCTAGCTTCTCAGTGGATAGGATAATCCTATTTCATTCTATAGTTTTCTATATCATCATTCTAAAAAATAAACATCCAATTTCAAGAACACTTTTTTGGAAAACACCAATTAATATTCATTTAAAAAGTCCTTCCATTTCAAAAAGTTTTGGAGTAAATTGGATGATGATATCATTTCATTAAACTTTATATAGAATTAATCATATCATTTCATCTATTTCTTTTATTAGTCCTTAGTTACAACTTACAACCAAAATTTTGGACTAATAAAACCTTTAAAATCAATTATAAGAATAACTACAAGAAATTAAAAGCCTTTAAAGTTTATTGACTTGTCCCTAAGTAATTATCCAGAATCAAGATTCTTGGGGTTTGCTGAATCAGGTGAACCTCGATCGAGAAATACAAATCATAAATTTTAGTATAGGTCAAGCTTGGACGGCTACAAACCTACAATAGTGGATACCATGGATTCTCACAACTTGTCTTGCTGTTTGACAGGAAGAACATGACATCAGCATTGAGACTTTTCCAAACTTCAGAACTATCACACGATACAAGTTTTTCAGATAAAGATAGATTTTGTTCTATATATAAGTACAATCGATGAAGAATTTACTTTTAAGTGATCACTGATCTAAGTACTTCACGGGAACAAGTAGAAGCTCACTTTTTTTGCTCACGGTAAGCCCAGGCGCTTCCTCCATGTCGACATCTTCAACCACCATGCCTTCAGGTAACTCCCAGTCAAAATGATACAATAGACTCGCCAGACCAAACTCCACCAAAGTCGTCCCCATGTACATTCCAGGACAGATTCTCCTACCACTCCCAAACGACAACAGCTCAAAGTTTTGTCCCTTTGCATCAATGTTATTATCCATAAACCTCTCGGGGACAAACATCTCTGGATCCTTCCAGGTATCCGGATCACGCCCAATAGCCCAGACATTCACATGAAGACGTGTCTTGACGGGAATCGTGTAGCCGCCGATCTCAAACTCCGAGGTTACTTCTCTTGGAAGTAGAAGTGGTGTTGGAGGATGTAGCCTCCATGTTTCTTTGATCACCATTTTCAGGTATTTGAGCTGATCTGTGTCATCGAAGCTGATTCTTTCTTTGTTCTTGATTTGGCTTCTGATTTCGGTTTGAAGTTTCTTCATCACTCTAGGGTTTCTAGCAAGTTCAGCCATTGCCCATGTCATTGTAATTGCAGATGTGTCGATTCCTCCTAAAAGAATGTTCTTTTTACAAAGAATATTAAAAAAACATGTAAGGATCTCATACAGTATATTAGTTGTGAATTAGCGATGCTTTTAAACCTGTCCCAAACAGCGAACCAGATTACCTACCACTTTACCAGGTCAATGGATCAATATTAAATCCACATAACTAATAATGTATCATGTTAGTTGATTTTGGTAAAATTTTATAACAATTCCACTTATTTTCTTCAAACAACATAGTATATATAAACAGAAGCTAAAATTCACAAATAACATATTTTATTCAATATATAAAAATACAATTAAACAAAATGATAAAGTTTAATTAATATTTTTTAGAATTTAATTATGAGTCATTCAATCAACAATTAATGCACGTTTTACTGAGCTTACTTTACTGGGTTTATGGCTAACATGTTTTAGACTGGGTTAGTGACTATTTGTTTATATGTGACCATGCTTACAAGTCCCGCCGCAGATCCGGGTTGGATTTAATAACATTAATCATAGATTGCAAATACTACTAATAGATAATCTCAATTCATTTTTCGATATATCAATATATTACGGAAAATTTGTTTCTTTAGTACCAAAATTATCAATTAAAAACCTAGCTAATTTCAATATATGGTGTACAAATATTATAAATTAAAAAATATTAATATAATTTACTTAATATGGGCATATGGTTAATTTCAAACTAATCTCTTATTTTTATTATTTTCAAATGATTTTGATGTTTGATAATTATGTAAATTTTAGAAAAGAATATTTAAATTTAAAACTTGTAACTTAAATTTTAGATTGATATATGTGTGTATATATATATCAATTTGTTGATTAAATAATAAAAGTATAAAATACCAAAACACTAGTTTATAAAGACTTTACTGTATTCTTATAGCGTACCATCAAGATTGCTTTGATATGATTTCTTGTGAGGTTGTCAGTTCCAACAACAGTTCCTTCCTTCTCAAACCTCAAGAGCATGTCCACAAAATCTTCACGCCCTTGTCTATCTCCCTCTTTATGCAGATCAAACAACTGTTCATAGAAAGCATCCAAATCTCGCACGCTTTTCTCTCTCATCTTTTGTAAACCCGTGAACTGGTCGATGATCCAACCAACGTGCGGAATAAAATCTGTGGCAGAGAAGCTTCCCAACGTCTCGAATGCATCACGGACTAACTTGTTGAATCTGTCATTGCTAAGCACAGTTCCCTCAAAACTCACACCAAATGCTGCCTTACATACCACACTTACAGTTAAAGCAAGAAACGTCTTGGTTAAGTTAACCGGATTTTTAAGAGAAGCTGATTCAGAGATCTGAGCAATCACTTTCTTTATTTCCTCGTCTTTGATGGGTTGAAACGAGTGAATTTGTTTAGCACTAAAGAGTTCCCGAGCACATAGCTTCCTTAGTTCTTTCCAGTAATCATTGTACGGAGAGAAAGACATGTCTTTATTGTTGTAAGAGAGTTCTCTTGCCCCTGAGGTGTTAGGAGAAAAGTTAATGAGGTAAAAACCGCAAAATGATTTTTCCACCAGAACCGCAAAATCCTGTTTTTCCGGCAAAACCACAAAAACGTGTTTTTTCGCCAAAATTGCAAAAATACATTTTCTCGCCAAAACGCAAAAATACGTTTTTCCGCCAAAATCGCAAGAACGTGTTATCCGCCAAAACCGCAAAAAATGCGTTTTCTCGTCAAAACTAAAAATTTCTTTAGCCGTAAAACTACAAAATTATATTTTCTCCCAAAACCATAGTTTAAAATAATTATACTTTAGATAATTAATAAAAAATAATATACTGAAACAAAAATAAAATATGATTAAATCAAAACAAATGTATATTAGTAGTTTATTACTAAACTAATCTAGATAAAAATAAAAAATAAAGAAACAAACATACGTTCATTTAGATGATCTGGATGAATTAATCATCTGAATGAACAAATAAACAATCGCATAAAATCTGGATGGATCATATAAATGGATCTCCATATATAAATGGATCATCTGGATGGAGATTACAGATGGTGAAGCAAATAGCCCATATATATACAAATACGAATGTATAAAGCTTCTGAACAGAAAAACATATATCCTTTAGGGCGAGATTCAAGGCATTTTAAATTAACTTTTCGTAGAAAAAAACAGATATTTCAATGAGAATTGAACCCATGAATTCTTAGATCCATACCATGCAATCCAAGAAATTCAGCCATCACTCATCAGGCCAACTAAAGTCAATTACTTTCATATGTATTGTGAGATACTGAGATTTACAGTACCTGCCAGTGGAGGACGGCTACAACAGTTGAGGTCATTGTCTCTTAGAGCTTGTCTTGCTGTTTCAGAGGAAGAGAGTATGACCGTTGGGACTTTTCCAAGCTTTAAAAGCATCACTGGACCATACTTCTTTGAGAGATTCCATAAAGACTGATGTTGCAATTCACCAAGCTGGTGTAAGTTTCCGATGATAGGCCACGTAGGAGGAGAAGGTATTGGTCGATGTTGTAGCCGCTTTGGACGTTTAAAGGCGGCAAGAAGAAGAAAGATGACTAGGAAGAGAATTGGTAGAAGGAAAATGTTAGCCATTTGTGAACTTTTACGCTCTGAGTTATGGCGAAGAAAGCTCATGCCTTCAATTTTTTAATCGCTAGGCACGACAACTTGCCAAAAAAATATCTTCTTTGGACCACAGTTAACCCAGTCTCTCTGGGTTCTTACCTTCGGATAAGAGATGGTTCTTAATTTTTTTTAGATTTTAACTAAGAAAAATTAACAATCGCCAAATAAGAGATATAAAAGCCGTCTCTAACCCGAAAAATGTAAAAAAACAAACAAAAAAATATCAAATCATGGACTAAGAGACGGAGTTAATAATGCCCTATCTATAATAGTAACCTCCGACCATGGAAATATGGAATTCCATAGCTTTTGGACACTTTAAACTACTTTGCCACCACATATATATAACTAGGGGCATAGCCCCCGCGCAAGCGCGGAGCCGGATACATTGTTTGATGAGTTGTGTAGTGTTGTGTATGGGTTGTTGTCGATTTTTTTTTAACTTTTGATTTTCCGTGTTGTTTATTATGGTGATGAATGGAACATCGGATATCACACAGTTTGATTAAGGTGATATAAGAATGACCGGCGAATTCATATTTGTTGATATTTTATTATCTTATCTTCGTAATGATTTGATGGACATTAACATTATTAGCGCTTCCATGTTCAAAAGCTGAAATTTAAGGGATTGGTTAGTGTTTACTTAGGTAGTTGTTAGTATATAAATCAAATAGCGTAAAAAATGTATAATATTCGGATTTAAAAATTTAACAATTTATACGAACAATAAATTAATTTTTTTTTATTTTATCCAAAATTAACTTTAAAAATATAGAATTGTAGTATACTGTTTTTTT
>NC_027756.1:1765156-1767590 GCF_000695525.1 Brassica oleracea var. oleracea
TCAGTCTCAACACCAGCAACTTCTTCAGTCTCCCTAAAATAGACACCAGAGCTTCTTTTTTAATCCAATTTCACAATCACTACTATGAGATAAAACATCAGAAAATGCTTACACAACAACAACTTCTTCTCCTGGTGTTCCCCAATTTCCACAACCAGCTTCTTCGCTTTTGATGTCACCCCTTCACCAAAACTTAAAGCTTAACCTTAAAAGATTAATGCAACAACAACAACAAAAATTGAATGAGGTTAGGACAGACTCTCTGTCAGTTCCACTATGACGCTCGAATGTCCTTCGAGGACGTTCACCGTCACCAGCTTCACCACATCGACCACCACCACGACGAGCACCGCCATATACACTACATTTCTTATAGAGAGGCTTTGAAACGCCTGCTTCCTCAGAGGGCTTACTGTTACCATCACCGCCTCTAAAATCACGGTTGTAACCACCACGAACACGGCTAAATCCACCGTCTCCACCACCACGTCCACCGCCACGTGGAGCATCACTCCTAGCCTCTATCATTAAACCGACCTTCATAAATATATATTAGGTTCGGCCATCAATGTACAAAGGTGTCAGTTAGCTTAGTGGCAGATACCACGAATGGAATCAAATAGACACGAAAGTTTAATAACTTGCTAATCGTGTTACTTTTAAAAGTAGGGTCCACAAAACGATGACGTGGCGCGCTGAGGAGTGAGCAAAAACTGATCAACTATAATATAGATTTTTCTTTGATGAACTAATGGAACTAGGTTTCACTTGCAGCGATGGAAACGGCGATCTGGCTCGGATCCTCAGCGCCGTCATCTAACATATCAAAAGGGTTCAAAGTTGCCATATTTTCAAATCAATCGAATTGATAGTCGTTTAAAGAAAAACGGTTTCATGAAAGCTATATAGTCTTTTATTCTTATTAATCATATGAGAAAATTTTCAGATTTTAAATTTCATATTAACATGAATATGGTGGATTGGTGGTACGGTGGTACGGTGGTATTTGGCTTCGATGGTTTCAATTATGATCTATAAATTTAGTTTATACAAAGTACAATGAAATGACAATTTAAAAATAAGAGTATTTTGCAGACTATATATTGTGCAGACTGCATAAACAGAAAACCATCTACAATATACAGCATATATAGGCCTGTTTTGTCATTTCTCAATGGTTTTAAAAATATCTTGGGCTTGTGGTGCACAATGGCCGTAATTAATGCGCTGAATTTACAACACAGGATGATATTATGTGATGTCGAGAGTACTGAATATAAAAAATTAAAAATAAACAAGCAAATGTTATAAACCAAGGTCCGGTGAAATCTCATATATGAAGGTCCATGTTCTTATGTCTTTGTATTTCTTAACTCATATTGTATTAGAGTTTCATATTTATGTAATTCTCTATATAAATAGTTCCTTATTATCTAATAAAAATACAGATTTTTCTCTTATTTTCATAACACGTTATAAGCACGACAGCCTGTAGCCCTAAGCCTTCACAAAATATTTTTCAACTCAGTCGAAAATCAAAAAACCCTAAACGCAAAGGAATCTGCCTCGGAACTTCAAAGAGGCCGTTCTCTCAAACCATGAGGACCCATAAAACGATCAAGATATCAAATCGAAGCCCACGCCGAGACGAATCCGTCAGTGCAAACCGCTTGTCAATCTGACCACTGACGCGCCCTCACGCACAGATACAGTGCGCGCCGATTTGATTTGGAAACCAAATCCGATTCCAACAAGGATTTTCTAGCCGAACTCAACTCCTGTGCAAAATAAGTTTATCATACCTTAGTTGATTCATGTTATCTCGTTGGCGTTCATGTTGTTTCATGAGCCGAGGGAATTAAAATCTAATATCAACAAGGAGTTCAAGCCGAGAGGAGTTGCTGCCCGTGCGATCAAACTCTCTTTTCCATTCAGATCAAAAGGAGTTCATAGGCGTTCCCGATCCGTCTCAGCTCAGCCTACAGACGATCTCAGTCCGATCCTAGCTCAGACGAACTCAGCCTCAGCTCGCATCCCAGACAGCTCGTGTTCCCGACAGCAAGCATCCCGTTCGCGACAACTCCAGCTCACGGACAGCTCGCAACCTTAGCCTCAATCCGTTCGCGATCCGATAGCAGTCAGCTCGCGTCCCGTTCGTGTTTCAGTTTGCGGTTCATCCCTTTGGTGGTCCATTCAACAAACATCTAAGGTTAAAGGTAATTCGAAACCTAAGAACCCATAATCGAATATGCATTGTTTGATAAAGAATTAAAACCATAAAACCTTAATCTATTATGAATCAAAAGCCATAGGGTAATAGATCAAAACCCCAAAGAGTAAATCGAAGCTCAAAAGTTCTATACCCCAAACCCTAATCGAGATTGATCACTTGATCAATTAAAATTGAAATCTTTAATGGTTTTGAATCTCAAAT
>NC_027756.1:1768226-1770173 GCF_000695525.1 Brassica oleracea var. oleracea
AATTTGATCATATGAAACCTAGGGATAAAATTTCATGATTAGATTGAAATTATTCATATGCTAATTGTTTAAAAATCGATTAGACCTAAAAATTGAAATCGCATGATTAAATCCTATTAGAAATAGAAATTGCCTTGATCACATGCTATTGATTGAAATATGATTTGGCTGCTTGATCACATGATATGTTTAAAATCTGAATTGTATGTCTTAACCAAATCTAATTCGCATGCTTCAAACCCAAAATCTGATTTGTTTGTTTGCATGCTAAGAAATTAAAATCTGGATTGATTGTTAAAGATAAAATCCGATTGCATGTAGCAAGGAACCTAGATTTAATTTTCTTAGTCACATGCTCACATGATCCAAATCTGATTTGCTAGCTGATTACTTGATTGAAAATGATGTCTTGCTTGTTTAAAACATAGAGATTGCATGAAATCCTATCCGTATGATTAAAATCTTGGCCGTAGGATCAAAACTTCATCATATGCTAAACTTGATTCGATTACATTGCTTGGCCTATATGTGTTTTTTAAACCTTGAATCATATGCTGAAAAATCTAGCAAATCCAAAACACATAACCAAATCCTAAAACTGTTTAGATTTGGCTTGGCCAAGACTATACATGTTCACTATACATGTTCATATGAACATTTGTAGGATCGTTTCTCAAAGCCTTGGCCAAATGAAATCTTAGCCAAATTTTAAGACATGATCACTTGTTTAAAACTTAAAATCTGATCATAAAATTACTCCTTGACCAAAATCTATAGGAATCCTAGATCCATTCGGATTTGGCCTGGCCGAAACTTATGTTTGGCCTAATGAACAATCGCATGATCTTTAAAACCTTGGCCAAATGTAGAAGCTTGGCCTAGCTTAAATCTTGATCAAATGCAAAGTCTAAATTCTCTTGGCCAACCTTTAAAAGACCTTGACCGAAGGCAAATTCTTGGCCAAATTGAAATTTCTATTGGCCAAATATGAAATCTAGTCAAACTAATAGAATCTCTTGGCCAAAGCATTTTGGTAAAATCATCTTGTCCGAATCCCCTTGGCCAAAAATTCCCAGGCCAAATTCTTTTGAATAATCTATCTTGGCCGAATTTAAATCTCTATTAATCTAATCAGACTTAATTTATTTCTGGCTATTTGTTGCACACTTTGATTTATTTAATGCATGATGTTTTCAAAATTATTTTCTAAGGGAACAAAATTTGATATTAAATTACCTAAGTTTGAGATTCAGTACGAGATAAATGAACATTAAGTGTTATTATCTCGAGGGGGAGAATCTGAGAATCCAAAAATCCATAACTAAGTTAAGCATCCACGACAACAATAGCCCAAATAAAACTCGGTCAAAATCAAATCTGAAAACGAAATTGCACAACAGAAAGATTATATGGAGATTAATGATTGGCAAACCAGTAATGCCATTCCGGTTAAGTGTGCAACATTCTATTGAATGGTTTAAGATATGCTGCCCTTTTGAATAAGGGAATTGATAATATGAGTATTCACCATGATATTTCGAAAATAAGCAAGAAATTTCGTGGTCTTGATCACCCACGGATGGACTGATCATCCATCATATGTGACGACATATGGTTGTACATATCCTTGTCAAAATCTGCAATAAGTTTGCAAGAATAATTGGTGATATCGGTGGATTTATCAATCCTTATAAGTTGCAGCAAAATTTGTTCACATAATGCCAAAGAACAAATAGAGACTCTCCCATGAATTTGATAAAGGGTCAAGAATTAATGTTCCCATATAGAGAACTTAAATAAGTTGCTCCACCACAAAGTTATAAGATGGGATCTGAAATTGAATTAAGTGTATACGTTGGATATAAATCTCCATAAAAATACATAAGGCCACGAGAGATATGATTAAGGCTAAGCCATGGATTAGATAAATCCGTATATCCAACATCA
>NC_027756.1:1770341-1773223 GCF_000695525.1 Brassica oleracea var. oleracea
AAATTAAGGTTGTCCAAAGGAAACCTTAAACATGACCATGAATAAAGATCATGTACCTGAAAATAATAAGATCTAAATGCATTATGTCATGTCTGGATTATAAATGGAACCGGTAAAATAATATTGACGTCGATGATGATATAATATTTGATTACAAAAGCGCTTGACAAAAGCGAGGATCATGAAACCAACGTCTATCATAGAGTGCACTCAGAGAAATTACTCAGAGAAATTGATTAAGCAAATTGATAATGCTATAAGACGTGGTATATGAAATCTCTTAAGAGAAGAGATGTAGTCAAACCAGTTGGACATAAGTAAGTCTTTGGTGAGAAAACATAATAAGAATGGCGAAATTGCATAAGGTTCTCACAAAGACCTGAAATCAATTATAAAGGAGACATACTCATATGTGGTTGATGCAACGACATTCTGATTCCTTATAAGTCTGGCAAATAAAATACATATCTATATGGTCCACTAGATAACGAAATTATGTGAAAGTTCCAGAGGATATCAAACTACCGAAGACATCAAGTTCTCGAGAACAATATTAAATATCTTTATGTGAACGACTTGAATATCCTAGGAACCTTTGGAGAAATTTCTTAAAGATAGAATACATCAAGAAAGAATTCAAATTCAACATGAAAGGTTTTGGGAAAACAAGATTATATATTGGATTATATATTGAGCACCTTGAAAAGAAAATCCTTTTGCATCAAATGACATACATAGATAACATGCTCAAGAAGTTTGATATTGACTAAGCTTACGAATTGACAAGTCCCATAATTATAAGGTTCGTCAGTTTAGAAAAGATAATTTCGGCCCTAATGAAGAAAATGAGGAGATCTTTGGTCCCGAAATGTCATGTCTAAGTGCCATAAAGTTTTGACGGATTTGGCGAGCCATACAAGGCTAGATAAATAATTTGTCGTAATCTATTAGCTAGATATAGCTCATGATCGACCCAAAAGCACTAGAACGGGTTTATACATATTTTTGTTACTTACAAGGAACTAAAGATTTAGGTTCATTTGATACTAACCTATCCGAAGAAGGATAAATTATTTTGGTGATACAGGTGTTTGTCCGTCCAAGTTCACTCAAGCGAGGATTTGGTGGATCTAATTACTAAGGCGTTACTGACATCCAGAGATGTACTCAACAGGGGGAGTAATACATGTTGTACTTTTTTTTTTTCATCATGGTTTTATCCCATTGGATTTTTTTGATAAAGTTTTAATGAGGCAACATCCAAAGCGTATTACAAACCATTTTGGAGATGGTCTTCCAAAGAGAGTGTTATAAACCAAGGTCTGGTGGAAATTCATATTCGAAGGCCTATATTTTTTTTGTCTTTGTATTTCCTAACCCATATTGTATTAGGATTTCATAAATTATATAAAAGGTTCTTACCGTCTAATTTCCTATATACTTTGCCACCGCATATATATAATTTTTCTTTGATGGACTAATGGAACTGGGTTTCACGAAATAATATTTTGATTCATTTATAAGTCGTTTAAAGAAAAACGGTTTCATGAAAGCTATATAGTCTTTTATTTTTATTAATCATATGAGAAATTTTTCAGATTTTAAATTTCATATTAACATGAACATGGTGGATTGGTGGTACGGTGGTATTTGGCTTCGATGGTATCAATTATGATCTATAAATTTAGTTTATACAAAGTACAATGAAATGACAATTTAAAAATAAGAGTATTTTGCAGACTATATATTGTGCAGACTGCATAAACAGAAAACCATCTACAATATACAGCATATATAGGCCTGTTTTGTCATTTCTCAATGGTTTTAAAAATATCTTGGGCTTGTGGTGCACAATGGCCGTAATTAATGCGCTGAATTTACAACACAGGATGATATTATGTGATGTCGAGAGTACTGAATATAAAAAATTAAAAATAAACAAGCAAAATATATAACTATGTTGTAATTAGGGAGTTTAGAGACTGAATATTTCTGTGTTATTATTAATGATCAAGGGGGTTCCTTTATATAAGAATTACAAGATGAAGATAAATGAAAAGTATCCAAAACCTAAACTCATTAGGATTATGAAAACTATTAATACATAATAATGGAAAAATTACATCTACTAGGAAAAGGAAAGGGTTTCTTTTTCTCTAAGCTTTGTGGTCGTCTCTCTCCCCTAAAGTCGGCTCTCTCTCTCCTCTCTCTAGGGCTTCGGCCATCTCTCCATCTTCTAGGTATTGGGCCGGTCTCGGTCCGGGTCTGGTTAATGGCAATCCACTCCATGATTTATAACACTCCCCCTTGGATGCCATAACCATACAGGATTTGTAGTACGCTTCATGTTGCCTCATTAAAACCTTATCAGGAAAACCCAGTGGGACAAAACCATGATGAAGGAAAAAGAGTACAACACGCACTACTCCCCCTGATGTGAACCTCAGTGTAGGTTTCTACATTCTACGCATCTGGTGCGTTATCTTTCCTGTATATGTAGAAAGGGAGTAATCGGCCAAGTTCATTACTAAGCCGTATCTAGACCACTTTGACCTCTCAGGTCGTTTCTCATGTCTCTTGACATCGAGTGTCCTGGTAAAGCATGTGTGCTAAATAATGTGAACTATATTGTTCTCGGAGATCACTATTGGGTCTTCACAAATCGTGTTTGCATATGTCCATAGTCTAGACGTGATCGTCTACTGTTAACTTTTTACTTTGGTCGGACAAAATAAGTACTTATGGACAATGTACTAGACATGGTTATCATGAACCTATGTCTCGATCTGGCCGATCCATGTCTGGATCATAGACCTCGTTTATACATGTCCGCTAACACTCTCATGGATGTGGACATCGATTTCTTTGCCTTAGCTAATGCC
>NC_027756.1:1775287-1793310 GCF_000695525.1 Brassica oleracea var. oleracea
TTCAATGAGGTGATGGCGTATAATACTTATAGCCATGTACCGATTCTTATCGGTCTCATTGTTGCCCTTGATGATAGTATCACCAAGTCCCTTTGACCTTAGACTGATCTTTGTATCTAGCGCCCACTGCAAGTAGTTATCTCCGGAGAGATTAAGGGCTGCATAGTCTCTGTTTGAGATTTTCGACATCTGAATCACATCATCATTCAAAATTAAGTCTCACAATGTGATCATGTGGCCGCAAGATAATCGACAAGCTCGGCCAAACATGTCTCACGCATTTATGAAAATTAAATCAAGCAATCTAATCGACCTTGTTGCGAAACAATCATCAAGCCACATGGCCATGTAGTTCTACTTAATGCAAACGGTTTCAAGATTTTATAAACTACATGCTGGTCGATTCCTTTTAAACAGGATGAATGCAATCAATATTCAGATTCATATGTATGCAAATAATCTTAATCAATTCTAGGGTTTCGGTTTAAACATTAGTAGGATTCGATTTTAAGATTAAGGTTTCAAAGCCTTTATAAATCGAAATTAAGTGTTTTTAAACATTTAAACATTCAAGCAATTCAGGTTCGAGTTTAAACAATCCTAGCAATCTTTCTAGGTGATCAAATAAAACAATCAAGTTTCAAATCAAACAATAAAAACCGATTTTCCAATTTAGGGTTTTAGGATTTTCGAAACTTTGATCTTTGATCAAGGGAATTTAATTTGAGATTCAAAATCATTAAGACTTTGATTTTAATTGATCAATGGATGAATCTCGAATTATGGTTTAGGAGATCGGACTTCGAGCTCCGATTTACTCTTTAGGATTTGATCTATTTTTCCTATGGCTTTCATCTTAGAGTTCTGATTTTAGGGTTTCAATCTTTACAAAACAACCAGGTTCGATTCATGTTCTCAGAATTTAGGATTACCTTTGTTTTGTAGGGTTGAACCGGACCACCAAAGATCAGAGAAGAGCTGAGACAAACGGACGCGGGACGGCTCCTATCGGGTCGCGTTGCCGAGGGCTATCGCGAGCTCGCGGACGGTTGCGTCTGGTCGGGGATTTGGTCTGAGCTGGACGCAAGCTGAGCTGAGGACGTTGATCACGGACAGGGAATGTCTGAAACTGAGCTTGATCGGAGTTGAGCTTGATCGGAATTTGCAAGCCGGAACGCAAGCAAGAACAATTTAGGGTTCTTCGGGATTAGGGTTCCAAAAGATCAAGACGGCGCCGCATATTGTTTCTGCGAGTGTGGGCGCGTCTGAGATCGGATTGACGAACGGTTTGAGCTGATGGATTCCTCTCGTTAAGAGATTCAATTTGATATGTGGCGCGTCGTCTGTTTCCTCGGGGTTTGAAAGATAGATCGATTTTAAGTTCCGCCTGATTTAGGGTTTATTTGTGACGGATTTTAGGTTAGGTTTTGTCTCAGGGTTTTGGAGTCTATCGTGTTGTAATTAGAGAGTTTAGAGACTGAATATTTCTGTGTTATTATTAATGATCAAGGGGGTTCCTTTATATAAGGATTATGGAAAGTATCCAAAACCTAAACTCACTAGGATTAGGAAAACTACTAATACAAAATAATGGAAAGATTACATCTACTAGGAAAAGGAAATGGTTTCTTTTTCTCTAAGCTTTGTGGCCGTCTCTCTCTCCTAAAGTCAGCTCTCTCTCTCTCCTCTCTCTAGGGCTTTGGCCATCTCTCCATCTTCTAGGTCTTGAGCTGGTCTCGGTCCGGACCTGGTTAATGGCAATCCACTCCATGATTTATAACAAACTAACGAACGAGACTTTGCTACGTTTCACCTACATCGTTTTCACGATAACAAACAAAACAAAACTAATTGTTTCGTCCGCACATCCAGCATAATTATCTTACAATTAGGCCAACACTGACACTGGCCTTATCATTGCTGCTTGGGGGTTAGAATCACTTCCACAATTTCTGATGAAACCTTTTATTATATTTGTATTAATGTATGATATTTTTCATCAAAGTATATTTACTCGTTATTGCGTCAAACTCTTTTTGAAAATTTTCATGTATTAATAACTAAATCTAGACATTTTATACGGACCTGAAAACCTAAACCAATAAAACTCAAAATATAAGTTTAGTTCGTATCAAATCAATGTTTAAATACCTAATGGATTTTTTTCTATTTTGGACCTACGGGTTCAACCATCCAAGAGTATCTATTAATTTTTACATTCTTCCTTTTAAAAATTTCAGTTTTTCAAATCACGTACATTAGACCTTAGTTTCAGTAAACGAATTTCATTTTAACATATGATTACACAATTTTAATTTATAATGTTCAAAAGCAGTTACAATACATCTATCACACGAGGTTCACGCTGATCGTAATAATAAAGAAGTCACATAGACATAGTATGGCCTTGCTGTTAGTACAGGAGAACTCATGTTTATATCGTTATTTTCAATGGTTACATTGATCGTGTGGTAGTGCAGATGCGACATAAATAAAATTTGTGTGGTTGTGCGGATCCAACAGAGACAAGAAAAACATAAAAAAATATGGTTACAATTAGTAACCACGTTGAACGAAAAAAATTAATGTGAATTTTCTGTTTCTCAAAATTTATACTAATTAAATTGAATTTTTAGCTAAAATTATTGATAGGTAGATCCCGTTCCTTTCTTCTAATGAGGAATAAATTTATAAAAAAAAACATTTCTCTGCAATTCTGATGAAAAACAAAATGAACAAAAATTGCTATTTTTTTTATTTTTTCAATTCCTCAAATAAAAATTTATTTTTCATTTTGTTTATTTTTTCTATTAATCCGGTGTTCACCAATCAAAACCTATATGAATTTTATTTGTTGTTCCTCATGAAAAAGCTTTTGGATGATAGACTTCAATTTAGAAATGGACAATTAACAAAAAAATAAAAATTTGATCAAATCTCTACTTATATCTATATTAAAATTATACAAAAATGAAGCAATAGAATAGTATACAGCTAACTGAATAAAATTTACGTACATTTTAATCAATTAAATCTTAATTTTATATTATAATTGAAATATATAGAGTATAAGAATATTTATATGAAGTGTAATTAATATGATATATATGAATACAAAAATGTATTTATATTTCTATATATTAGCAACATCAGTTAATTTTGTATGCACCAATCTTCAACCTAATACATTTTAATTATGAACATTCCACATTCTAAATAACTATATTGTACAATAAATATAATATCAAAGTAATTAGGAAATGTTTAAAATATATGTTATCCGAAAATAAATGCTTACCACTAATTATAAACAAAAACATTTAAGCTAATTATAATTTAAACCAAATTATTCGCAAGTAAATTACATAAACAATTATAATGATATTAATTAGGTGACATAAAATAAATAATATTCA
This sequence comes from Brassica oleracea var. oleracea, assembly GCF_000695525.1. Classification (NCBI taxonomy): domain Eukaryota; kingdom Viridiplantae; phylum Streptophyta; class Magnoliopsida; order Brassicales; family Brassicaceae; genus Brassica; species Brassica oleracea. The sequence continues at coordinate 1,778,704 of NC_027756.1, forward strand.
TTTAAAATCTTTTATAGCACTAAAAAAATTCAACTAATTTAGAAATTTTTTTAGTAAATTTAAAATGAAACCCGTGCTATAGCGCAAGTATACTTGTCATGTTTTAATAGAATATGTAAATCTCTCGCAGTTTATTTTGGAACAAAACTTAGGTTCACCTCTAGGCTGAACTTTTAAATTCACCTCTAGGGTGAACCTTTAAATTCACTTCACTTTCTAGGACCAATCAAAATGAAATGTAAATTATTAGATAAAAAATATTAAACTAAAAAAATAGCTGAAAAAGAAAAAAACATCAATTTTAACGATGCTAACGCCACCCGCTAAATCCTAAACCCTAAATTTTAGACCCAAAATTTATACCCTAAACACAAACCCTAAACCCTAAACCCTAAACCGAAATCCTAGACCCTAAACCCATACTATAAACCCTAAACCTAAACTATAAACCTTAAATTCAATTTATATACCCTAAACCCAAATCTTATACCCTAAACCAAACCCTATATCTTAAACCCCAAATCCTATACCCTTAACCCAAACCATAAATCCTAAACACAAATCCTATAGCGTCTAGGGTTTATGGTTTGGGTTTAGGGTCTAGGATTTGGGTTTACAGTTTAAAGTTTGGGTTTAGGGTATACAGTTGGATTTAGGGTTTATGGTATGGCTTTATGGTCTAGGATTTGGGCTTAAGATATACAGTTTAGGTTTAGGGTATAGAATTTGAGTTTAGGATATAAAATTTGGGTTTATGGTTGAGAGTTTGGGTTTAGGATTTAGTGTTTAGAATTTAAAATTTAAAATTTAGGGTTTCGGGTTTAGCTAGCGGTGTTAGCATCGTTAAAATTGACGTTATTTTTTTTTTAGTTTTTAATATTTTTTTATTTAATAATCTATGGGCACTTTGATTTGTCTTAGAATGTGAAGTGGATTTAAAGGTGTACTCTATGATAGACTAGGAATATTGTACTTTCCATATATTGTATAGATGCCCTAGTCATACGATTGTATATATACTTTACATAATGCAATATACCAAGGCAAGGGTTTTGCCAAGTAACATGGTATCAGAAGCCTACTAGCCGCCCTCTCTTCTTTTCTTCTTCCTCTTCGTATCTTCTTCTTCTTCTTTCTCAAAATCATGGCTCTTACAACTGAAAAAGCTTTTGGCGTTACACATATCAAGTCCTACATCCCTATCGTCTTAGATATGCAGAAGATGAATTATGATGCTTGGCATGAATTAGTTGAGACCCACTGTCTCACCTTTGGTGTTTCTGGCCACCTCGATGGCACTTCTCTACCTACGAATGCTGAAGACACACCATGAAAGGAACGTGACGGTCTCGTCAAGATGTGGATCTATGGTACCATCTCCTCTTCTCTCCTCGATGCAGTCCTCAAAACTCGCTGCTCTGCTCGTGATCTATGGGTCACTATTGAGAATCTTTTCCGTGACAACAAAGAGGCCCGTGCTATTCAACTTGAAAACGAACTTCGATCTCTCACCATTGGCAATATGTCAGTCCATGAGTACTGCCAAAAACTCAAGACTGCCACGGATCTCCTAGCCAACATAGACTCTACTGTTACATATAGAGCTGTGGTCATGCACATGTTGAACGGTCTCTCGGAAAAGTTCGATAACATTCACAACGTTATCAAACACAGATCACCGTTTCCATCCTTTTCTGTTGCTCGCTCGATGCTGATCATGGAGGAGGATCAGATTAACAAACATACCAAGAGCACTTCACCCCAAGTCCTGCACGCTGGCACTACGCAAGGTAACGTCCCACCTGGACAAACCTCTAACTACGTCAACAACCGTGGAGACCAGCACCAGCAATATTATCAAGGAAATTCTCGCAACAACTAAAACAGAGAACGTGGAGGGGGACGCTCTAACAACTACCGTGGACGTGGACGAAATCAAAACAACTGGAACAACCAGTCCAATTGGACTCAGCAGCCGGTTTCATGGCAACCACAACCACCTCCACAGTTTTGGCAGCAGCAAAACTGGAACCAAAACCAGCAACAGTGGCGCCCTGCTCCTGGTCCTATGGCCTATCAGATCACAGCTTCACCATCTCCAAACGCAGGCATACTTGGTCCTTACCAGCAGAGTGCAAGTGGTCAAAACCCACTACAATTCCGCAGCAACTTGCTCAAGCGTTTGGCACGATGACTATACAAGAACCTCAGGACGCAGGCTGGTACATGGACACAGGAGCAACGGCACATGTGACCTCTCAACCAGGTACCCTCTGTTCTCTTTTTAATACGAGCAACGCACCTTCGGTTCTCGTCGGTAACAGATCCTCTCTTCCTACAAAGGCCATTGGTTTTCAATCTATCTCTACCTCTAAACGTCCTTTACATCTCAATAACATTCTTGTCTGTCCTTCCATTATTAAAAATCTTGTCTCAGTCCGTCAATTTACTAAAGACAATTGGGTTTCTATTGAATTTGATCCTTTTGGTTTTTTGGTTAAGGACTTGACGACTCGAACTCCTCTGCTCCGATGTAACAGCCCTGGACCTCTTTACTCCATTGATGTCACGGCTGCATCATCATCTTCTCCCCAAGTATTTCTTTCTTCTGCTGCAACATCAATGGTGTGGCATAGTCGTCTTGGCCACCCCGGCAATAATACTTTGCAATCTCTTTTATCTTCTGATTTGATTAAATTCTCAAAAACAGATCATTCTTTTTGTCATTCTTGTCAGCTTGGAAAACATGTTAAACTTCCTTTTGATTCAGTTCAATCCTCTGTTTCTGAAACTTTTCAAATTATTCATTCAGATGTATGGACCTCTCCGGTTTCTAGCATTGGTGGAAAAAAATATTATGTTTTTTTAGACCATTTCAGTCACTATGTATGGGTTTACCCACTCAAAAGAAAATCAGAAGTTTTCCAAGCTTTCTTACATCTCTCGGCTTACATTCACAACCAATTTGGTCGCCAAATCAAGTCACTCCAATGTGATAATGGCGGTGAATACAACAACAGCCAGTTTCTCAACTACTTCTCTACCAATGGCATCACTCATAGATTCTCTTGTCCTCATACTTCACAACAAAATGGCAAGGTTGAGCGAACGTTACGTACACTAAACAACTTCGTGCATATTCTTCTTTTTCAAGCCAACTTGCTTATGGGTTACTGGGTTGAAGCTCTTAATATGGCTGCTCATCTATTCAATATACTTCCTTCCATAGCCATTCAGAATGATATTTCTTTCACAAAGCTCTTCAACAAACCAGTCTCATATCAACATCTTCGAGTGTTTGGCTGTTTATGTTATCCCAACCTAACAGCCACGGCTCAACACAAGCTCTCTCTACGCTCCACTGCTTGTGTTTTTATCGGTTTCCCCACGTCTCATAAAGGTTACTGATGCCTTGACTTACACACTCAAAAAGTCATTCTTTCTCGTCATGTCATATTTGATGAGAATACTTTTCCTTTCTCTTCTATCACCACCTCTTCATTTCAAACACAAACCCCAGATACCACACCTCCACCTTCTTCCCCTATTTTACGTACAATCATAAACACTCCTGCTCCTTCTTCTCCTATTGTTCCTCCTGCTGTTCCACCTCCTCTTGTTCCTCCTACGGTTCCACCTCCAACTCACAAAATGGTGACACGTAGTAAAAGAGGAATATCAAAACCTCGCCAGCCTCTCTCTCTCACAGCTCAAACTATTTCACCCCTTCCCACTTCCTATCTTCAAGCTCTTAAGGATCCTAACTGGCGAGAATCTATGCAAGAAGAGTATGATGCTCAGATTGAAAAGGGAACATGGTCACTGGTACCGCGTTCAGATAATGTTAATATTGTGCGTTCAATGTGGATTCACAGGCACAAATTTGACGCGGACGGCATTCTACGACGACATAAATCACGCCTGGTGGCGAATGGAAAATCACAGCAACCCGAAATTGACTGTGATGAAACATTTAGTCCAGTTGTTAAACCAGCGACAATCCACCTCGTACTAGACCTTGCCCTGTCTAAGAAATGGCCAATCCACCAGCTCGACGTCAAGAACGCATTTCTTAATGGTGACCTTGAGGAAACAGTTTATATGCACCAACCATTGGGTTTCAAAGATGAAACAAAACCTGATCATGTATGTCTCTTGCACAAAGCTCTATATGGTCTTAAGCAAGCTCCCCGAGCGTGGTATCAACGTTTTGCCTCTTTCGCAAAACGCGTCGGTTTCAAGCAGAGCAACAGCGACTCATCTCTTTTCATTCATCACAGCAGCCCAGGAACCGCTTATCTCCTTCTCTACGTTGACGACATCTTACTCACCGCCTCGTCTACAAAGCTTCGTGACTCCATCATCACTTTCCTCAATGCAGAATTTGCAATGACTGATCTTGGAAAACTTCATTTCTTCCTTGGCATCTCCATCAAATACAATGACACTGGTATGGTTTTGCAACAAAAGACGTACGCTATGGAGATCCTTTAGCGAGCAAATATGTCAAATTGTAATCCATGCACAACTCCAGCGGATGCGCGCGCTAAACTATCAGATGAAGGCAGCCCTCCGATGTCGAACCCCACCTTATATCGAAGTCTGGCCGGCGCTCTTCAATATCTCACCTTCACCAGGCCCGACATCTCTTTTGCAGTACAGCAAGTTTGTCTCTTCATGCACGCACCGCTTAAATCCCATTACAATGCCTTGAAGCGCATCCTTCGCTATCTTAAAGGAACCTTGGACCATGGCTTGCAACTTACGCCTAACACATCTCAGACTCTCACTGCCTACTCTGACGCCGACAGGGCAGGTTGCCCATCGGCAAGACGCTCCACCTCTGGTTACTGCGTTTTCCATGGTGACAACTTAATCTCATGGTCTTCCAAACGTCAGCAGACCGTCTCGCGATCCAGCGCAGAAGCGGAATATAGAGGTGTCGCTGAAGTCACATGGATAAGGAACCTCCTACTCGAGCTCCACTGCCCCTTGACGACTGCAACTATCGTCTACTGCGATAATGTAAGTGCCGTTTATCTCTCCACGAACCCAGTTCAACACCAACACACAAAGCACGTCGAGATAGACATACATTTCGTCCGGGAACGCATCGCCATAGGACATGTTCGAGTTCTTCATGTACCATCCTCAAGCCAGTACGCAGACATCTTTACAAAGGGTCTTCATTCACCTATCTTCTTGGAATTCAAATCCAGCCTACGTGTATCTAAAGACCCGGCTTCGACTGAGGGGGAGTGATAGACTAGGAATATTGTACTTTCCTTATATTGTATAGATCCCCTAGTCATACGATTGTATATCTAATTTACATAATGCAAGTGAGTGAACCTAAATTTTGTTTTTTATTTTGGGTATATCCAATGAGATATTTTCATTACCAATTTTCATTTTTTCTTTTTCCTTAATCCCTTATATATTAATTGGAAACATTACAACCTTTAAGTGTAGCCACGTGTCATCACCAGAATGAAATTCAGAATCCTTATAAAATATGTTGGTCCAATTAAGTATATATATTATACTTTTCATTAAAAAAATCATAAAATTAATTAAAGTGTACAATTACTATTTTCTTTTCTTTCCTTAAACAAAAGCTACGGAATAACCAAATATAAGTAATATATATATGACAATTAATGATTCTAATAATAAAGATTTAATATCAATTTATATTTCATCCATCGTTTTTGTTTAATTTTATATTATTAAAATAAATTAAAAAAATCAAATTACCTACAAAATTAAAATATAGATTTTTTCGTATATGTTATATTTTGAATTTTTTAAAACGGCAAAATTACTAAAACTGTTAAAATAATTATGTTAAAAATTAATGATCAATGGTTTAACATCTCCTATATATTAATAGAGAAACATTTAAAAAGTTTAGAACATGTAGTTTGTACTAGTTAAAAAAATGTCATGCTGAGTTGTCACGTAATTGGAATGTTAATTTGTTTACGTGGCGGCTTGAAAATCAATTGAGAATTTTGTTGGTCCAAAATTAAATTGCTAGAGAATGTTATATTATATAGTATGTCCATTATGGACCATTCATTTATCAAATTAAAATTTATTATATATTATTTCCTTAAATAAAACCTACAGAATTACCTAATGTGATTATGATATATATAGTAATTAATGATTTTAAATAATGAAGATTTGCTAATAATCTGTAAACTTTCTATCATTTTTGTTTAATTCTTTATTATTAATATAAATTATATAATTACATTAATCATATATTAAAATTTTATATTTTTTTGTATATGTTGTATTTTGAATTTTTCAAAATGAGTATAAATAACTAAAACTGTTAAAAGTCTCACATAAACTTTTGTGATCAATGTTTAATTTTTTTTATAATAAGATACAATGATAATAAAATCATATAAATAAATAATTTTATTTTAATAGGTGTTTATGTTAATATATATACTTCATATCATTTAAAATTAATTATATATCATATACGATAGATAAGATTGATTGTTTTGATTTATTTATCTTAAAATGATTGAGAATAAACAGGAGATGTCATTTGATTTATATGTGCAAACCAATTTATTACATAATATAGTAACTGATTTCTTAGTTACTTAATATATAATTATTATTTTATTATTTCATACTATGCAGAAAAATATAAAATAAGTAATAAATGTAAAATATTTATTCTGCACAAGGCGCGGATCTTAACCTAAATATGCATCTCTTTAATAATTTTGAATCTTAAACATTTTCTAAATTCCAGGCCAAAATAAAAAAAAAGAAATGAGAATAAACTCAAAAAAAATATTTATATCGGGCAATAACCAAAATGACACAAAGAAGAGAAAATATCGAAGATAGATAGGATTGGCACGTGTACGTAAACTTCTCATAACCATAATTAACTTTTAAATTACTAAATCATGATATAAAACTAAACTGAAGTTTTTTAGTTTTAACCAAATAGTAGGCATGAGATTCTTTGGCCTAAACGTTAGGTTTTTAAGCGATAAAAATGTTTTTGACCTAAAATATTTTTTAAAATGAGATCAGTTCATAAGTAAACAAATTATGTAATTAACAAAAAAAGATTTTAAAAAATTGTTTAAGGGCCAAAAATATTAATTCAGTCAATAATATAAATTTTATTTTCCATACGATATTTCTTAAATAATTTTCATATAAATTTACCCTGCGCAAGGCGCATGTCTTATCCTAGTTGAATAGATATTCTTTGACTACCATTGATTCTTATAAAATTTCTGTCCAAATTGGTTTCTATGTGATTTGTTTCTACCACAATTCTTCCTCATTTTTGACTCTTGATTAGCCGTATTTATTATCCTCCTCAACTAGACGATTTCTTAACATAAAAGAAAAAAAATTCGAAAATGAAACAAAAATTGTTGAAAACAGACCAATGAGATGAACACATATGTCCGAAATAGATTTATAAAAAGCACAAGCTTCCTTCATCATCATCACCAAGAAAACCTGAGACATAGCTATAACAAAAAGCAAAAAAAAGATGGCTACAATTTGGTTTCTATCAGTTGTCTTTCTCACATGTCTTCTTCTCGCGGCCTTAAAACGCAAGAAACAGCAACGAGGACCACCATCTCCTCCTGGTTTTCCGATCATCGGAAACTTGCACCAGCTCGGAGACTTATCACATCAGTCTCTATGGAGACTCTCCAAAAAGTACGGTCCTGTGATGTTTTTGAAGCTTGGAAGAGTCCCAACGGTCGTGGTTTCTTCCTCTGAAACAGCTAAGCAAGCTTTGAAAACCATGACATTCATTGTTGTTGCCGTCCAAGCTTAGAAGGTACCGTGACTCTCACTCAACACATATTAATGTTACTTTTTTCATGTATTCATAGGATTCACTAAAACAGATGATTGTTAATCATTTCTCAGGGCCAAGAGAGCTCTCTTACAATCATCTGGACATTCCTTTCTCTCCCTTTGATGATTACTGGAAAGAACTAAGGAGGATGTGCGTGCAAGAACTTTTCAGTGCTAAACGAATTCACTCGATTCAACCTATCAAGGACGAGGAAGTTAAGAGACTGATCCATTCAGTCTCGGAATCAGCTTCTAATAAAAGTCCAGTTAACTTGAGCGAGAAGTTTCTTGCTTTAACTGTAAGCGTGATATGCAAGGCAGCCTTTGGTCTAAGTTTCCAGGGAACTGTTCTCAACAATGACAGATTCAGCAAGTTAGTTGGCGAGGCGTTTTTGTTCTTGGGGAGCTTCTCTGCTTCGGATTTTTACCCTAATGGCGGCTGGATCATCGACCGTCTCACGGGGTTACAAGGATGGAGAGAGAGAAGTGTAAGAGATCTTGATGATTTCTATGAACAAATGTTTGATTTGCATAAACAGGGAAACAAAAATGGAGTTGAAGATTTTGTGGACTTGCTATTGAGGTTGGAGAAAGAAGAAACTGTTCTTGGATATGGCAAGCTCACAAGAAACCATATTAAAGCAATCTTGATGGTAACTATACAAAGTTATAAGAAACATACTGTAACGATCCTGATCCGGGTTTCTTTTTTTTTTAAACCGGTTTGGTATCTTGGAATAATTATATTTTATTTCGGTTTTAGTTAGGCTTTATACAATTTTTCGCTACGATTTATTTTGGTTACTAAATTTAAAAATGATTTAACCCGCTTCTATTTGATTAAGTATTAAATATTTTATTCGAGTTTAATTCGTATTTTACCATAAGTAACACTCTGTTCCCGAGGATGAGACGGGTGTTACACATACTCTAACAACAATATTTAAGATTCTAATTTTTGTTTTTGTTGTGATCTTATCACAGAACGTCCTTCTAGGAGCCATCAATACTTCTGCAATAACAATGACATGGGCAATGGCAGAACTTATGAGAAACCCGCGAGCGATGAATAAAGTACAAACCAAAATCAGAAACCAGATGGGAAACAACAGATCAGTGATCACTTTGGATGACATAGATCAGCTCCATTACTTGAAAATGGTGATCAAAGAAACATGGAGGCTGCACCCTCCAGCACCTCTTCTGGTTCCCAGAGAAGTGATATCTGAATTTGAGATCAATGGCTACAATATTCAGCCCAAGACACTGCTTCATGTGAATGCATGGGCCATCGGGCGTGATCCCGATACCTGGAAAGACCCTGAAGTGTTTTTCCCTGAGAGGTTTATGGATAATGACATTGATGCAAAGGGACAGAACTTTGAGCTGTTGCCGTTTGGAAGTGGCAGGAGAATCTGTCCTGGAATGTACATGGGGACAACAATGGTTGAGTTTGGTCTGGCAAATATGTTGTATCACTTTGATTGGAAGTTACCAGAAGGCATGGTGGTCGAAGATATCGACATGGAAGAATCTCCTGGACTCACTGTGGGCAAGAAAAATGAGCTTCTACTTGTTCCTATGAAGTATTGAGAACATTGTTCGCTTCAAACTATAAAAGTTATTTATGAGATTGAAAAATAAAACGTAGCAATGATTGCATAGAAAATGCTCTAAGATCCATCATATATATAATAGTGATAATATTCTGAAAATATATATACCGTATATCTATTAAAGATTGAATCCGTTGTATCAGTTTTGTTTGACTGGAAATTCAATCATGATAATATTGTGAGACAATGGTGGAGTTTGGTCTGACAGAATATCTGTATTTGTTTGACTGGAAGCTACATAGCTAACCACACGCTTAGTGCCTACAAGATTCTCAATCCTTAATCTGTAAAATGTTCTACCGAGGAGATGCTGTTGTAGGCTCGGTACGTCATACAAGGCGCAGATAATCAGGGGGCACTGTGTCCTGTCAATCTGTCATGAACTATCTAAGATCCCAGAAACAACTTTTGAGTACATGTACTTGCAGGGGCCGGCTCTGAGGTTTTGGAGACTTGAAGCGATTTAGTGAAGTTTTCGATAAGAAAAAAAACTGGATCACAACGTTGTCATACCACAGATAGTAGCACTGATCAACATTGATTACCGGAAAAAAATATAATGGGAAAAAAAAAGAAAAAAAAAGAAGAATGTGGTCATATAGCAGCACTGTTGTTGCAAATATAAGTCTAACCTTCTGTCTGAGCTAGAGAGTTTATTGTCTTCGCTCGGTGGCTTTATACAAAGCAGAGAAACTAGGGGTGATTATTATAGTTGTTATACACTATGAGGATGCATTTGTAAATACATAACAATCTAACCTTCTGCCTCAGTTAGAGAGTTTTTGACTTTGAAGATTAAGATGAACATAAACAACAAGTCTTTTAAAAAAAAAAAAAAAAAAACTTTCTTTAGTTTCGTCTTGTTCATTGTTCGAGATACTCTCCTTCAACCTCTTCCCTCGCATGGCAGTAACAACCAGAGAGATTGAGAAGAAAGAAAGAAAGAAAGAGAGAATCGATTAGTTAAAGCTGGCGACTTTTAGCCCGAGGCGAGGAGCAATGGCGGAGTTGCGTCACTCCAGCTCTCTCGTTACGCGATCTTCTTCCTCTCCGCCACGCACCGGAGATGAGGACTCCTCGAGAGATCGAGACCGTCCGATCTGGTGGGTTCCTTTCCTCGGCGGAGACGATCTCAGGGCTTCTCCGCAGAAGAGTAAAGTTTCGATCTTTCTGATACTGTTCCTCGCCGTCGTCGCAAGCTTGATCTCCGTTTACGGCCTTGTTAACCACTTGGTAAAAGCCTTTTCCTTTCGATTCGAAAAAGGTGTAAGCTTTATTATCTCTTCTATCTTTGTTGTGTGTTTGCTAGAATGCGCCCTACTTGTGTAAGAAAGATGGGATTGTGCTCAACTGTCCTCATGTAAGTGTTTTTAAAAGGCTTTGAATCTGTTTGTTAAATGCATAAGCTTTGAATCTCGTAATGTGTTTTGTTTGTGTTTTTAGGTAAAGGAGTCAGCTTCCCGTTGGGAGAATCCTTTGCCTGCAACTACTTCGTGGAAGCCTTGCGCTGAGCGGCGCATTGGTGGAGGAGTCTCTGGTATTTAATAGCTGCTACAGAGAGAATGGTTTTGTTTTGTGTCAGCTTAGTAGCAAATCTCACTTTAATGTTTTTTTTTTCAGATGTTCTTCCTGAGAATGAAACGAATGGATATGTATTCATTCATGCTGAAGGTGGTTTGAATCAGCAGCGGATTGCTGTATGTATCTTCCATGCTTTTGATGCCCTATCATGGTTCAATATGAGTTATGTCTTTTTTTTCTCCCCCAGATCTGTAATGCAGTAGCAGTTGCCAAGATTATGAATGCAACTCTGATTCTACCAGTACTGAAGCAGGACCAAATTTGGAAAGACCAGACGTAAGCTTGATTAAGATATTTGGTTCCATTGCTTTTCTAGGTTTTGCTGCTACTTTGTATTCTAGTTATGATAATATGAGAGCTGTAAACTTTGTTGTGCAGGAAGTTTGAAGACATTTTTGATGTAGATCATTTCATTGATTACTTGAAAGATGATGTCCGAATCGTTAAAGACATACCTGACTGGTTCACTGACAAAACAGAGTTATTCTCTAGTATAAGGTTTGCTCCTTCAACTCTTTATTTATTTTCTGATGATATACTTTGTTTGAGTATTTTTAAAAGTGAGCTTGTGGGTCTTTGGCGTAATCTGATTTAAAATTGATTACTATAAAGTATTGACCGTGTTATGTACTTGTCTTTTTGTAGAAGAACAGTCAAAAACATTCCCAAATATGCAGCAGCACAGTTCTATATAGACAATGTATTGCCAAGGATAAAGGAGAAGAAGATAATGGCATTGAAGCCTTTTGTAGATCGACTTGGGTAATATAATCTATATATTCTCTAGTTTAAGGCTCAGACTCTTGAAAAAATTTCTTATATTACTTGTGGTGCTGGAAATTTTTTTCAGCTATGACAATGTACCTCAAGAAATCAACAGATTAAGATGCCGTGTAAATTACCATGCCCTCAAATTTCTCCCGGAGATAGAGCAAATGGCTGATTCAATTGCCTCTAGAATGAGAAACCGCACTGGAACTCCAAATCCTTACATGTATGAGATATCAAAAGCTTTGTTACAACTTGGGACGTTAAGTCTCACTTGTTTCTGTCTCTCTTGTACAGGGCTCTCCATCTTAGATTCGAGAAAGGAATGGTTGGACTGTCGTTTTGTGATTTTGTGGGGACAAGGGAAGAGAAGGCTAGAATGGCGGAGTACAGACAAAAGGAATGGCCTCGGCGCTTCAAGGTGACTTTTATTTGGTGCCTAAAACAAACCTCAGCAGCTGCTGCCTTAACGAGTTTGCTTGACATGTATTGCAGAATGGCTCCCATCTCTGGCAGCTGGCCTTGCAGAAGCGGAAAGAAGGTAGATGCCCTCTTGAGCCGGGCGAAGTTGCTGTGATCCTACGCGCAATGGGGTATCCAAAAGAAACACAGATCTATGTAGCATCTGGTCAAGTCTATGGAGGCCAAAACCGTATGGCTCCACTAAGAAACATGTTCCCAAACTTGGTAAGACCACCGAAACATGTCCCATCAGAATCAGTCTCTCTCACAACTGTCCTTTTGAAATCAGGTAACAAAGGAGGATTTAGCAGGGAAAGAGGAACTAGCAAGCTTTAGAAAGCACGTGACGAGCTTAGCTGCTCTAGACTTCTTGGTGTGTTTGAAGTCGGATGTGTTTGTGATGACACACGGTGGAAACTTTGCTAAACTGATCATTGGAGCAAGGAGATACATGGGCCATCGCCAGAAATCAATCAAGCCGGATAAAGGATTGATGTCGAAATCATTTGGGGATCCTTACATGGGATGGGCAACTTTTGTGGAGGATGTGGTTGTCACTCATCAAACAAGGACCGGTTTGCCTGAAGAAACTTTCCCTAACTATGATCTTTGGGAGAATCCTCTCACTCCATGTATGTGTAAAGCTTAACGATGCTTTTGGCTTTTGCATTTTGTGAGCTGGTGATTAGCTGCTTTAAGAAAAAGAGAGAAGATGAGTTTGGTCTGTGGATTTTTGTCTTGAGGAGCAAGATACTATAGAGGTTTGGTAGTTTATTCTCTTTCTTTGTTTTTAACCATTCAAAGCCGTTGTTATAAACATAACCCTTAGAAGAGCATCTTTTATCTGTTTAGAAATCGACAGTCTCTTAAAAACTAAAATACTAATTTTTAATTTCAGGAGTATAACATGATAACTTATTTATTTTTAAGGTGACAAATAAAACGTGCCCAATTATTAAATGCCAAATATATACAAAGTTTTTTAATAGAATAGAGAAAACAACCATTAAAATCCTGAATTTTCAAATTAAAGCGAAAAAAGAATTTTCAACTTTTAAATATTAGTTGTTTTAACTCTTATTTTTTGTTGACTCGGCCATATGTAAATTATATTATATAATTAATAATATATACAAAATTTATTTTATAAAGATGATCTTCATACTTAGAATATTGATTTTAGTAATTAAATATTTTTTTAAGTTAAAAGTTTTTTTTATTTTTAATCAAATTACTGTTTCATTGACAAACAAACATGTGTGCTAATATTTAATTATATTGTGGATTACTAATTTTTATTATTTTTATTCTGTAAAAACTATTATTATTATTAGTTTAATATGTTTTCTAATTATTTTTAATCGTAAAAGAGTAAATAAAAAACTAGTCTATTTAAAAATGACATATCCTTATGTTTTATTAAAGCTGATATCATACAGTAAGTAAAAACCGAATACGCTCACCGTATAAGGTGTCCACGTAGGATTATTAATTCCAGCCAATCACAGATCTTCATCTCTCCACATCACCACCACGATTGTGTAAAGTCGTCCACCACCATCGAAGCTATTTAACAGCTTCAACCACATTATCATTCACACTCTTCGTCTCCCCAAACTCCACCTATATAAACTCCCCCGATTCGCAAATCTCCTCTGCTAGAGCTTTGGCAAAATCTAGCACCAAAGCTCCGACTAGATCAACCACCGGTTCAATGGATAAGAAAAAAAGGGTCGGTCGCTATGACGGATCACATTAGCGCGTGGCTCCATCTACAGCCCCAAATCATGCACAAAGCGGGATCCTCATAGTGTTGGATCTGTTATTTTCGGCGAAAAGATATGGCCTGATATTCTAAATCCTGAATTTCATAATTTTTTTTTTATCATTAAACCTATTCTACACCTCAACATGAATCTGTGATACAAGGTGAAGCTCAGAACCGTGTAAGCCAGAATAAACATTTTCTGAATCGGGGATCTTAACCTTTTTAATGACATAGCAGGAGAGACAGATGGTTAAGTCCAGGCTGCCACATGTAGAATTAACTCATCTTTTTTTTTTCTTTTTCATGTCCGGAATAGGAATATTGTTTAATCATAGCTCTATCAGTTTTGAGTATTTTGACTCTCCAAATTATATGGATACACTTTTAGAATCTCCTACGATGGTTAAGGATATGCTCTGGTTCCACATTATTAATTCACTTTACCAGCTGAGTGGAAAAAATCAGTAAAAATATAGATTCTTAATTTTTTTTAAAAAGAACAAAAAAACTTAAGTTTATATGGCTTCCACCTAAGAAAAAAGCTACACG
>NC_027756.1:1793410-1808203 GCF_000695525.1 Brassica oleracea var. oleracea
AGACAATGAATCTGAACCCTACTACGATTTGTAAATCCTGCTCTGAATCTTCAAAAAAAAAAAGTAGAATTTTCACTCATTATTTCAAGCTTTAGTCACCTTCAAGGCTATGAAGAGCGCCTGAACCGTAATAAGCCTAAATGCCTAATTTTGTGCTAAACCGCCTAATTTGTGTGTTAATCATGAATTGATAATAATATACTTCTATTCTTGTATTCATCCAAAAGACATCAGTTATTATTTACAAATGGTTCTGCATTTACATATCAAATAAAATTACATCACACTGATCTTTTTGATAAAAAGATTATCAGACTTCTCTGAATATCAGACTCTGAAAATTACAAAACAGAGATTAAACGCAAAAAAGTGTGACAATCCTCATAACAAGAACTGCAAATACTCAGAGATCAATCTTGATTAATAGCTTATATAAGAGTGAACAACTTACATTATGAAAGTTGCATGGTCAGTGGGGGATTGTATCTCTGTCATCAAGGAACTGCAAAAGGACTTGGTTTAATACATCTCTAGTATTAAAGATACTGAGAAAGAAACCGAAATTCACATAGTCAAGAATTGAGCACAAAGCACCACAAAGAACATACACTTACCAATAAACTGAACATAAGTAAAGTGAAAAAAAAAATTGAGAAATTGTGATTACCTCTAGGAGTGGCAGGAGAGACTAATGATGTCTCTCTAATTGTTTCACCTCCTGCATCCCCTTTCCTCTTCATGGTCTTCAAAAGACACCAGATTTGTCTGCAATCTTCTCAAAAGTGCATATGCAAAAACACAATCTCTTTCCTCCTCGTGATGATCATTCATGAAGCCGTTCAGCAGCCCATTCTCCTAACTTTCGCCACCCGTACTTTTTGCTCGCATCATTTATCCTTGTCAACATTTGGACAGGTGGATCAAAAGGCATCAGCAGGAGAAACTCCTCAAGCTGACGCAAACACCCATACTTGCAGTAAAGTTCAACCATACAATCATAATGCTCAACCTGAGGCAATACAAAATATCTGTTGCTCATAGAACTGAAGTACTGAAAACCGAGCTCCACGTGGCCTTCGCGTATGCAAGCTCGCAAGATCCCCAGAAAGGTGACATGGTCAGGCTTAACTCCTTCATCTTCCATAGCCATGAACAGCTCAAACACCTCTTTGCTTCTCCCATTACGATAGCAACCACGGATCATAGAGTTCCACAGCATCAAGTCCCTTGTAGCAGCCGCCTCTTCGAATACTTTGATAGCATAGTCGAAACATCGGCATTTGGAGTACATGTCAACCATAGCACCGCGTAGGACATCATCAACATCATATCCGTTTCTGATCAAGAAACCATGAGTTGCTTTGCCTAAACCAAGAGCAGGAACGTTCGCACAGCCCGCTAAGAGCGTAGCGAGTGTGTACTTGCTAGGCTTCGCCTCGAGCTGCATCCCTTCGAAGAAAGATAAGGCTTGCTCACTCCTGCCGACTCTAGCTAAGCCAGTTAACAAAGCGTTCCATGAAACCTCGTCTCTTAGCTCACTCATCTGACGGAACAAAGCATTGGCGCTCCCAAAGGCGCCGCCTTTGCCATACATATCGAGAAGCGCATTAGCTACAATCAAATTCGCATCGTAACCATGCCTGTAGACGAAACCGTGAGCTTGCTTCCCCGTCTGAACATCTGAAACACCTGAGCAGACATTCAGAATCCACACGAGAGTGACGTTATCGATACCTTCCACCTCCTTGCGCATCAAGGCTAAAAACTCCAGCGCCTCGTCCCATTTGCTGGCACGCACGTATCCACCCAACATCGCGTTCCACGAGATTATATTCCTCTCAGGCATCAAATCAAAGAGCTCCCTTGCCTCTCTAGTTATACCGTTCATCGCGTAACCTGACATAGCTGAAGTCCAGAACTTCAAGTCTTTAGACTTGGTTTCATCAAACACTCTACGAGCACTCTCCAGCCTCCCGCATTTTACATACATATCAAAGATAGAGGTAGAAACAATCGTGTCTGGCAAGAATTTGAGTTTGACAGCAATGGCATGGATCACCATTCCAACCTCAAGAGCCATGGATCTCGAACAAGCTAAAACCACACTAGAGACTGTATGATTCAAAGGTCGAACATTCAACTCTAGCATCTTGAAGAACATCACCACCGCCTCATCGTTCAACCCCATCTCAAGATACCTCCTCACAACCACGTTCCAAGAAACATCACTAGGGCTTTCAATCTCATCAAACACTCTCCTCGCATCGCTCATAGCCCCACACTTACCGTAAACATCAACAATAGAAGTCTCCAAATCCACATTCCCTGAGTATCCACGCTTCACCACAGAGCAATGAAGCTGCATCAACAACCTCAAGTCCAAGACGAAGCCGCACGACTTCAACACACCGGAGAAAGACGTCTCCGTCGCTCGTATTCCGTCTCTACTCATCCTAACAAACGTAAGAAACGCCTCGTCGTGGAGTTCGTTCTTAGCGCAAGCAGTGATGAGCGCGTTCCAAGACCCGCCGTCTCGTTCAGGCATTTGCTCGAACAGCTCGCGCGCATCGTTCGCACACCCGATTCTCCCGTAAGCTTCGATGGCTCTGTTGAGTAGGAAGATCGGGGGGAGGGGAGAGAACGTCACCAGGTGGGAGACGACTTTGCGGGCTTGCACGACGAGCGATTTCGAGGAGCATGAGCGGAGAAGACGCTCGTATAGCCAGTATGAGACTGGCTCTAGAGAAGGGAAGAGGAGGGAGACGGCTTTGGAGATGTGACCGTGTTCTAGTTGCTCGAGGATTTGGTGGGTCGCTGAGTTTTTTTCGGGTCGGGTCGAGGATTTGTTGAGGACACGCTTGCTGGTTTTGTCGCGGCTGAGAACACGGCCAACGGCGGCAGAAACTCCGGTCAGTGTCATGTGTAATGTGGGAGCTTTGGTTCCATGACCTTGAGGTTCTGTAAGAAAAAAACACAAAATCTTATAAGGTTACTAATAAAGCCCAACTTGTTTTACTATTGGGCCTTTACAATTGAAAGCCCTGAATAGACTAACATTGCTTAGATGGGAGGCTAGTTATTAGCTAACATGTAAATTATATATACAATCGTATTCTATGTATGTATGATTGGTCCATTTTTTAAAGAAAGTGAAAGTGATCTTAAACATTTTTAAGATATGATTTTCGAACCTTTTTTTTTTTTGCGCAACATGATTTGCGAACCTTAGATAAGATTCGGACCGGTCTGGTCGACATGCACTTGGTCAACTAAACATTTTTTTTATCTACCAACTCATGTGCTATATAAACTAAGCTCAATGAAATAAAAGCAGATTTGAATTTCATAAAAACTAAGTTAACAAAAAAAAACTGGATTTGTGAAGGATTCCCCAAATGAGAGAATATTAACCCGAGAAAGTTTTCCTAACAAAAGAAGAAGAAAAAAGAATCATAAGAGAAGATGGTGCCACCTAACATTAGTTAACTCGATTTATTCATGTGGTTTATAAGTTAGGTGGCATACAAAATCACGACGAACATACAAACAAATTGAAAATGATTTACAAAAATGAAATGATATCCACGTTCACGTATCGTCTAGGTTTCGTCCTAAAACATTGTGAATTGTGTTTTTTCATAAAAAGTTTTTAAGTTAAATTAGATTTGTTTCTATATTTTAGATATGTATTGTAATAGCTGAAAGGTAAAAAATCTTTTTGTAAAAATACATCACTAAACTAAAATCTGAAACTCTTTATTTTCAAGGTCAAACAAGATGGTGGGAGCTGATAAAAAAAAAACAAGATGGTAGGCATTTGTAAAAAAAAATGTGCCACGTTTATATAAAATCTAAGAAATGCCACCTAACTCTATTCTTTCATTACTACTACATCCTTTTTTTTTTGAGCAACTCATTATTACGTCCAAAGAACAAAAATTCCAAACTTTTTTTACATCCTTTTAGACTTTTAGTGGGCATTTGTGATGTCCTGAAGCCTAACTAAAGAAGCTCCCTCTCACTTCACAAGAACCACACAAATACATAACGCTTGACGCTAACACAAAGAATCATCCAAACTCAATCCTCTCACCTCCACCTCACGTTCCCTGGCCGCCACCACCACTACCAACCTTCTCTCTAGTCTCCTGAAATCAAATTCCCATTATGCAACACCATTTTCATCATCCTCAACATCACCATCATCTTCTTCATCATCCATAACCCATATCCCAATCTTTGTAGATTCTCATCATCTCATTTCCTCCTCTTGATTCCCACACACATCTAATTTCCCTCCTCTTCCCAGGCATGACTCTTCCTTATGGTCTCTCTTCGGTTAGGAACCACTCTCTTCTACTCAAGACTTCTCACCTCTGCGTACCTAGATCAGCTCTCGGTTGCTTCTCTCCCAAGGATTCTCCTCTCTTCAAGAAGAACAGTGCCCTATTCCTTTCTCCACAGAAACACACTTCTTTTCCTCTCAAACTCGTCCACCCTTTAGCTAGCTTCTCTTCTTATGCTGAAGGAGATGGAGATCAACAGATACAGAACTCTCACGACTCTGATGAAAAAGGTAACGCAGAAGCTGTTGGAGACTTCTCTGGAATGGCTAATGCCTTTCACATTTCATCCAAAACAGCGAGGGCAATCACCATAGTCATCGCCTTCTCTGCTCTCTCCTTGCCACTCTTCATGAAATCCCTGGGACAAGGACTCGCTCTCAAGACCAAGCTCCTCTCTTACGCGACACTACTCTTTGGTTTCTACATGGCGTGGAACATTGGAGCTAATGATGTGGCCAATGCCATGGGGACTTCTGTCGGATCCGGAGCCCTGACCATCCGTCAAGCTGTGATTACTGCTGCGGTTCTTGAGTTCTCAGGTGCTCTTTTGATGGGAACTCACGTGACTAGCACGATGCAGAAAGGGATCCTCATGGCTAATGTGTTCCAAGGGAAAGATATGTTGCTCTTCGCTGGTCTTCTCTCTTCCTTGGCTGCTGCTGGAACTTGGTTACAGGTTCTCATCTTATCTTTTGCTTCTTCCTCACTAGTATTAAGAAAAATATTTAGTAAATTTAATACCAATGTTCAAGAAATCAATAGGCGGTAATTCTACACTTCATATGAGATTAGTGCTTAGGCAAAAAAAAAATCAGTTTAGATAAATCGTTTCGCTTATGACCGATTTGTTTAAGACCGATTATTAGAAGATTGGTTAATACATTTTGAGGATGACAATGACAAACGATACAAATACAGAAGCAGTGTCTTAAAACAACTATGCTGAACGATATAAGTAGAGAACCTAATGCTGAAAAACGATTGTGTAATTGTGAATTTTCACAGGTGGCTTCTTACTTTGGATGGCCAGTATCGACAACTCACTGTATCGTCGGATCAATGGTTGGGTTTGGACTGGTCTACGGTGGAGCTGGTGCGGTTTTCTGGAGTTCTTTAGCTAAAGTGGCTTCATCTTGGGTCATCTCTCCTCTAATGGGAGCTTTAGTCTCCTTTCTTGTCTACAAATGCATCAGAAGAGTAAGTAAAACAAAACAAATCAATCTCAACAACCGAACTTTGAGCAGAGTATACTCATTCCGTTTCATAATAGTTGATGTTTTACCTTTGTGCACAAAGATTAAAACAGTTGCATTTAAAAAAAAATTTGTAAAGATATAATTTTAAATTTTTTTAACCAATTACAAAAAAACTGTAAAATCTAATTGGTTGAACAATTTCCAATAAAGTTAAAATTAACCTTAAACCTCAAAATTTCATGTAAATTGAAACAAAATATTTTTTCTAAAACATCATCTATATTGAAATAGATAGAGTATATATATGTAAAGGATAGATTAGTATTATTTAATCACTATATATTTTGTAACTACAATACATGCCTTCTATTCTATAAGGTATCAGAGCGGTCCGTTCAAGCCACTCTTTTTTACATGCTTAAAGCTTCTGTCCTTTGAAGTTTGTTTACAGTGCACCAAACCCGGGACAAGCGGCGGCAACAGCAGCTCCTGTCGCCGTGTTCTTAGGCGTCGCCAGCATTTCTTTCGCCGCGTTTCCTCTGAGCAAGATCTTCCCTATAGCTCTATCCCAAGCCTTAGCCTGTGGAGCAGCAGGAGCCATAATCTTCGACAGAATCATCCGTGATAAGCTCGGCCACCTTCTCGCCAAAACCAAACCACTAGACACACCGCAGAACCAGCCCAAAAGCATTGGTTTCCTCTCCGAGATCGCAGGTCCTACAGACACTCAGCTCGAGATAGTCTACGGAGTCTTCGGCTACATGCAAGTCCTCTCTGCCTGCTTCATGTCCTTCGCTCACGGAGGCAGCGACGTCTCCAACGCCATCGGACCTTTAGCCGCCGCGTTGAGCATCCTCCAAAGAGGAGCCACGGGAGGAGGAGGAGATATCGTGATCCCTATGGACGTTCTCGCGTGGGGAGGGTTCGGTATCGTTGCTGGTCTCACCATGTGGGGATACAGAGTGATTGCGACGATAGGGAAGAAGATCACTGAGCTTACTCCGACGAGAGGGTTTGCGGCGGAGTTTGCCGCGGCCTCGGTGGTTTTGTTTGCTTCCAAGTTAGGGCTTCCTATATCGGCGACTCATACGCTGGTTGGAGCTGTGATGGGAGTTGGGTTCGCGAGGGGGCTTAATAGCGTGAGGGCGGAGACGGTGAAAGAGATCGTTGCTTCGTGGCTCGTTACGATTCCTGTCGGAGGTACACTTGCTGTAATTTACACTTGGGTTTTCACCAAGCTCTTGTCTTTTGTCTTGTGAGTTTATGTTTTTTTTTTTGGATCTTTGGTTTTTTGATACAAAGAACATGAAACTGATTTATTCTACGTTGTTGGCTTCATTGAATCGAATTTAAAAACCCTTAAAATTATATGTGGAGATTATTGAAAATGCATAATACCTAAATTACCGTTCTATGCAAGTAGACAAATCATGTTATATTGTAGATAAAAATGTCGTTAAGATTCATTACTATTTACTATTGTAATCGTGTCAATTCAGTGATTTACAAATGTTTGAGGAAGATGAGAACAATTTTTGGTAGTTAAAGGTAAGAAGAAGACTAGAGCACGACGCTTGAAGAATTGGAAACTCACGTCACGTGTCTTATATCGTGATATTAGTTTGTGAAATTTGTATTTGTGAAATTAGTTTTAGCATTTTCTTACTCAACGCTGGTGTTTTCATCTCATCACATAGAAAAACGGTATATGCAAAAGCAAGTATACCCTTGAACCAAATAGAGGGTGAAATAGCTTCGTTTGTTTGAATACTAATTAACGTAATCTCTTCTTTTTGTAAGTTCAAGAGTTGGCCTATATATTTCTGATACTTCTCCTCCCCCATTTTCTTATATCCTGTCATCAGCTATTGCATCCTACATTACAACACATACATCGGCTGCACTAGGAACATCGACGGCTTTACTTCGAAACAAAAGTATCAATTTTTTAATGTTGTTGACTTTTACGTCTTTGTCACAATTTGTTTTGCACATCATCCACGTCGAGACTGTTGTCTGAACCATGCACGGTTCCTGTCAACATACCACACGAGATTCCCATGCAACATCAAAGATTTCTCAGTATCGGTCTTTTTAAGTTTTTTTTTAATCTCACACGTTGCCAAAGGTTACTTGATTAGATGATTAAAGATTTTATCATTTCTACGTTTACACCAAAGTTAAGCTTGCGTCCTAACAATAGACCAAATTTATTCCGAACTAGTATTAGCATGGGATGTTAATAGAACTAGGTTTTTTATTCATTAAAAGTTAATTTGAGTATTTGTAACTTTTTGGAAAAAAAGCAAACGAAACAAATCTAGAGCTCGTCGTTTTTGAGTGCAGAAGGAAGGGCACGTAATAGCATTTCCAACCATTAGAAATTAGGTGAAATTCTAAAAAGATAAAAAAATTAATATTTTAATTAAATAACTAAATTTTCTTTCTTTTGTTTTAAAATTCTAAAATGCTAATTAGAAAACACGTGGAAAATAAAAGTTTAGAAGTGGTTCTAAAAACCTTTCTTTTAGAACCTTTCTTTTAGAACCTTTCTTCACTCTCTATTTTCTTGGTGCGGTTTGACTTCTTTTTTTTTTTTATGGATGTTGTTGGTTGTTAGGACCGAGCATTTTTGGTTCTCTCCTCGTATTATTTACAAGTTCAGAGTTAAAAAAAATGAAACAAATCTAGATTAAATATAGAGTTTAATATATATATATTTATAAATAAATAAATAACTGCAAATTATAGTTATGCCATTTTTTTTTTGTTCAGCTAGTTCTGCCATCTTTTCTTGGTCTAATAGTTGTACCATTTTAGACTATGATTATCGCACAAAAAAATTAGGTTTTTAACACTTTTTGTGGTCTGAATTTCACAAAAAAACACAAGATTCGTCTTCTGTATATGCAAAATAAGAACCGATTGTGGGTGGATTTTTGTACTGTTCACGGGCCCTACTGATACGTTGCGATCCGCGACTGGTTCGCCGTTTATTTTTTTTTTATTTCTTTTTAAAGACAAAAAAAAATAATAATATTAATAAGACCTCTATACGTTAATCATGCTCTTAAAGTAGTGTTTATTGTGCGATCGACTTAAAAATATAATGATATCTTCAGAAAATATAATATATACAGCCTTTCTCTTTTTTTTTTCTTTTTTTTTCGTTCAAAATATACAGCCTTTCTCTAAAAAAATTACCGTACAAGCTAAAATCCAATAAACTAGTATTATTATGTCATAAAAAATGACAAGAATGTCTGTTAACTCTCGAACTACACACCACACGGGTGTTCCATTAACTCCACAAACTCTTTTTCCTCCCTTTATTTTTTTCCACGCATTAATTATTACAAAAAGACCACAGACAAGCCGTGCACCTCACGCGCCGGTCAAATCAAAAACCGTAGAAAAAAACAGAGAAGAAAAAAACGGAACTTGACTAGTTTCCCACAAAACCTTCCCACTAGAAGATAGCGAAGAAGAAGAAGACGATAACACACAGTCTTCCCTTCCAAAAAATAACATCAAACCTTTCGATTGCTTGATATAGAAAGGTTGAACCTTTTTTTTCTTAAAAAATGGAACAAGAGAGCCGAATCGGAGACGAGCTCTCGAGCTCCCTCCTCACGGCGGAGCGCCTCCGCTCCTCCGTCGAGGAAGCCAAATCCTTCAAAACAGAGTGCGGCGAGGTCGGCAAACAAGCCGATCGCCTCGCTCAGATGCTAAGGACCCTCGTCCGCCTCGTCGCCGCCTCTCAGCAGCAGGTTTACGACCGCCCGATCCGGAGAGTCGTCGCCGACGTTAGGAAGAATCTCGACCGAGCGCTGTCCCTCGTCCGCAAGTGCAGGAGAGACAACGTGCTCCGGCGAGTGTGCACCATCATCAACGCGGCGGATTTTCGCAGAGTGGTGGGCTTTCTCGAGTCCTCTAACGGCGACGTGAAGTGGCTGCTGAGCGTGTTCGACGGCGACGGCGGCGACGGAGGAGGAGGAGGGATCGTTATCTCGCTTCCTCCGATAGCTACCAACGATCCCATTCTCCCTTGGGTTTGGTCTCTTGTGGCTTCCGTGCAGATGGGGAAGGTTGTGGATAAGATCGAAGCCGCGAACCAGCTTGGCTCTCTCGCCGGAGACAACGACAGGAACAAGAAGATCATAGTGGACGAAGGTGGTGTGCCTCCGTTGCTGAAGCTTCTCAAGGACGGGTCCTCCCCCGAGGGGCAAGTCTCTGCTGCTTCGGTGTTGAAGGTGTTGTCTTGCGACGAGGATAAGGTTAGGTGTATAGTTAATGATGTAGGCGTTCCGGTTATCGTCCAAGTCCTTAGCGATTCTCCGGTTCGGGTTCAGATTAAAGTAGCTACATTGGTGGCGAGGATGGCTGAACACGATCCGGTGGCTCAAGAGGAGTTCGCTAGACAGAGTGTGATTAAGCCGTTGGTGACGTTGCTTTCGCTAGACGTCTTTGTGGACGATCTTGAGCCGAGTAGTAAGCAGCACAGTAGCATCCACTCTCTTGTTCAGATGAATAAAGATCCGGTTTCGAAAGCTTACAAGAGTTTCAAGTCTAATGTGTATAGCGAGATCGGTGGTAGTGGTAGTGGTAGTGGGAGTAGAATTTTGAAGAAGGAGAGGGATAACGAGAGCCCTGAGGTGAAACACGAGCTTAAGGTTAGCTGCGCGGAGGCTTTGTGGATGCTTGCTAGAGGGAATGTAGCGAATAGCAGGAGGATAACGGAGACGAAAGGGTTGCTTTCTTTGGCCAAGATTGTGGAGAAAGAAGATGGAGAGTTGCGGTATAACTGTTTGATGACTCTTATGGAGATAACCTCTGCTGCTGAGTCTAACGCCGACCTTAGACGAGCAGCTTTCAAGACTAATTCACCTGCTGCCAAGGCCGTTATCGACCAGCTGCTGTGGATAATCAAGGAAATCGATAGCCCGGTTTTGAAAATCCCGGCGATTCAGTCGATAGGGTCGTTGGCCAGGACGTTCCCGGCGAGAGAGACGAGGATGATCCAGCCCTTGGTGGAGAAGCTAGGTAGCAGCAACCAAGAAGTGGCGGTAACTGCTGTGATTTCGTTGCAGAAGTTTGTGTGTCCTGAGAACTTCCTATGCGCAGAGCATTCAAAGAACATAATAGAGTATGGTGCGGTCCCGTTGCTGATGAAGCTGATAAGGAACTTCGAGCAGCAAGTGCAGTTACAGTGCCTTGTTCTGCTGTGTTACCTTTCGATGAATGCTAGTAACCATGAGCAGCTGGAACAGGCTAAGGTTTTGACGGTGCTTGAAGGTGCAGAACGGTTGGCGAGTCTGCAGAATCCGGAGTTGAGAGAGCTTGTGTCGAAGGCTATATATCAGCTAAGTTTATACAATGCAGGAAGTCATAGTCAGATGCTATCTTATGCTGGTCCTTGAAAGCAAACATGGTTTACAGTTGGTTTTGGATTATGTGGTACAGACGGATACTACTCCATTGGTAGATGATTACAGGGAAAGAGCAAAAGTGAAATCTCTGGTTTTGTGATCAATTTGAATGATCAATCCTTCATTGTAAGTAAAACGAAACAAAAATGGAAAGGTAATAAAACTGGCTTTGCTCTGTGTGATTTCAGCTATAATTTAGATTTAAATGAATAAGCCACTTATGTTTATTAGGAAAATACTGGTCTATTATTTCTAGTCTCGTTCTTATTTTGTTTACTTTTAGAAAAAGGTAAAATATTTCCAATTTCACTCACTTTATGTTAACGTAGTGGCATACATTTCTAATCTTATTCACTACCTCACTATTTTGTATTTCATATTTTTATTTCTTTCTTTTTGCAAAATCGAATAAAATTTAATTAAAATACAACTCTTTTTTCGAGTTAATATTTTTTTTTAAAGAAAATAGAATTATATATTGAAAGTACTGAAACTAAGTTATATCTTATAACTTCAGCTCTACAACTTAGATTTGATTCAGTGTCGTAAGCTTTTAATTCACCAGGTTTTTGTCTTCTTTTGAAAAATTATTATTAACCCTCTTGCATTAAGATATTAAATATGACAATAATTCTTTTGTGTTAGATAGATGATTATTGTTTTTTTGTATAGGACGAATAGATAACTATTCTTGATTTCTAGTTGTTTTTTTTTGTCAACCCATTTCATTAAAGCCCGATGGGCATAATACAAGGTATTAACATTACATAATCGAGGCCCATTAGACATAAAGTACAAAGAAGAAGCCTAAAGACAAAGGCGTGATCGGTTTATGCTTGTTGTTCTTCCACGTGTCGACCAAGAAGAAAACACGAGACCACGCAGAGATACGTGTCCCTCATGCAAGACGACAATCTCGGCCGCCGTGTTTCTTCACCGCCGGGAGAACTCTATCTCGATCCTCCATCTTCTGCTTCTCAACAGCATAAAATCATGGATACCTCGCTGTAACAGCAAATACCTTTTACTCCATCTTCCGCTTCAGCCTTTGTTTGTGATTGGAATTCTTGTCTTCGACGGATGTTAACTCGGAGAAAGACCGACTTGACTAAACCAGAGACTTTTTACCGGACCGTCTTCATCTTCTATCGGCTTCACTATTGAAAGTGAAGATTGACTCCCGCTAAAAAAGATTAGGTGTATATCCTTGAAGAAAGAGAAAGCCTAACACAAACAAACGGGATCTAACCATTTGATTGCGAAAGAGGAGAGACTTCATATAATCCGATTGAAAATCGAAGCTTTATTATCAAACTCAAGCGTAGAGAAGATAGATAAAACGATTCGAAAAGCACAATCTTGAGTTGATTACACAACAAAATTGGCTTTATCGAAGAGAAAATCCGCTAACCGGAAGTAATGATCGGCTAATCCGAAAACTAAAGATCTGATCAAAGATCAGAAACAAAAAAACAAAAGTTGGTTCTCTCTTCTCAACTTCATCTCTGTGAAAGATGGAGATGCGTGAACAGAGAGAAGGAGAGAGAGAACTTCTCACTTGTTGTTTAGTTTCTTGATTTCTAGTTTCTATAGTCTTTTACGAACTTGTACAAAATTAATAATTATATGAAGGCCCGTTCTCAAAAAAATAAAAATAATAATTATTAGTATAAGATAATAATTTTCTGTTCGAAGTTGGACCAATGTACAAAACTAGCAAGTTGCAAAAAAAATGTAAAATCAATGGGTGGATATCTATTACCAGTCCGGTTCATAACCGGCTCATACACTTACAGAAAGAGACGGTCCAACCCTAGAAAGAGAGAGACGGCCACGAGACTTGGAGAGGATAGAGAAACGGTTACAACTTCCATATTTCCTAATTCGTTTATGTTTATGATTTGTAATATTTCATATTATTGTATTTTCATTTATTCTCTTGTAACCCCTATATAAAAGAAACACTTATTCATTAATAATATACTGTTATAAATCATTATGTGAATGGGCCATAACCATGACCAAGACAACGCCCGGCCGTGTCCAAGAGGAGAGAGAGTCGGCGGCTGAGGAGAGAGAGTCGGCCTATCCTTTGGCCGGCCTTAGATCTAGGATGTTTCCATTTTTCTGTTTTAGATCTTTTCCTATTTCCTGTTGTATTAGGTTTTGGATAATTTTTTTTTTCCTATACTTTGTAATCCTTATATAAGGAACCTCTATTGTTCATTAATAATACACAGATCAAATTCTCCATTCCTTTACAACACGTTATCAGCACGATCGTCTCTAGATCCCTGAGACAAATCGAAACCTCTAACCCTAAAAGCCAAAACCGGCAATCACAAACCAAAACCCTAATCTCGTTCTTAGTTCAATCAAGAACTCAGAAGATCCCTCTTGAATCCCAGACATTCTCAGACCACGTTCTCAGCTCAGAAGAACCGTCCAGCTCGCGATCCACACCCGAGACGCGATCGCACCCGACTCGATCTCCGCGCAGCTCGCAGCCGAGACACGTCCAGCCCGCGATCGTCCCATCCGCGACCCGATTGGAGTCCACAAGCGTCCGATCAATTCTCTCTCTCTATCTAAAGGTGGTCCGGTTCTAATCCCCTACAAAGCAGAGGTATAACTTAATCTGAGAACCTAGATTGATCAGAAACCCTAATCCATAAATATGGAAACTTTGATCTTGATCAAAACCCTAAAAACCTACAAGATTAAAATCGGCAATCTCCTAACTAGAAAGATAGAAATCGATTCCTTAGAACTTGAATTGATTGTTCCTGATTTGATTTTGAGAAACCCTAATTGAGGAATCGAAACCCTAAACCCTAAGGAGCTGAATTTGATTTTTGTTGATTGAATTGATTGATTTTAGGATTGTTAGATTGATTGAAGTAATCTGATCTAGAACTTGAATCCTAAAGGCCTTGAAACCTTTAATTAAAACCGACAGCCTTAGATTTAAAAGTAGAAACCCTAAATTCATAAATCTAATTGCTAAGGTTGTTTGCATTACATATGAATTAGAATTGAATTGCATTCGTATTGATTAATGAAATCGACCAGCATGTAGAAACATAATGAATTCGAATCTGATTGCATTGAAATTCATATGGCCGTGTGGCCTTAATCTCTCTATATAGGATCAAATAATAGGATTGTTCGCACCATGGTCAAATAGAATTACATGTCCGATCCTATTGCTTGTCTACCTAGCCGTGTGGCTTGTTTGTTCGTACCATGGTCGATTAGATTGATTGTTTTCTCATAGATGCGTAAGACAAGTTTGTGGCCGAGCTTGTTTACCATGCGGCCACATGATCACATTGTGAACCTAAATTGAAATGATAATGTGATTCAGATGTCGAAAATCTCAAATAGAGACTATGCAGCCCTTAATCTCTCCGGAGATAACTACTTGCAGTGGGCGCTAGATACAAAGATCAGCTTAAGGTCAAAAGGACTTGGTGATACAATCATCAAGGACAACAATGAGACCGATAAGAATCGGTACAGGGTTATAAGTATTATACGCCATCACCTCATTGAAGGTCTAAAAGATCAGTACATTACGATGGAAAATCCACTAGAGCTTTGGGATGCTTTACAGCATTGATATGATCACCAGAAAACGGTGTTACTCCCAAAAGTTAGAAATGACTGGAAGAATCTAAGATTCATGGATTATAAGCCAGTGGATGAGTACAATTCGGTCTTGTTTAAGACGGTCTCAATGTTGAGACTTTGTGGTGAAGTAGTAACCGAAGAAGAGTTGCTTGAGAAAACATTCTCTACGTTTCATTCCTCAAACATAAT
>NC_027756.1:1808264-1808448 GCF_000695525.1 Brassica oleracea var. oleracea
AATGAGCTCCTGATGAAGAACAGTGAAGCTAGACCTGTCGGATCTGCCCCATTACCAGAGGCCAATGAAGTTGAAAATAAAAATCTCAACGAGTGTAATTACATCCAGAATGATAAGAGATCACACGGCAAAGGCCGTGGTGGATACATGAACCGTGACAATTACTCGAACGGTCGAGATAAGT
>NC_027756.1:1808510-1808866 GCF_000695525.1 Brassica oleracea var. oleracea
AGGCCGAGGCGGATATGGACGAGGTCGAGGCGGTATATCCAAACTGTCTTACTCGACCAAATCCGTTTGTCACAGATGTGGGATGAGCAACCATTGGGCCAAGAATTGTAGAACTCCTAAGCACTTATGTGAGCTCTACCAAGAGAGTCTTAAGGACGAGAACCCGGAGGCTCATATGGTCCATAATTCCGGTTATGAGGCTGATAAAGAATCTGATGTTGTAAATGACGACCTGATGGACTTTGAGAATTCTGATTGTCTCAAAGACTAAATTTTCGATACGACTTGTTTTTACTGCTTTATGATTGATTTGGTGTTTTTCTTTTTGGTGTTCTGCAAACTTTAATAAAATGAAA
>NC_027756.1:1808925-1809165 GCF_000695525.1 Brassica oleracea var. oleracea
CTTATTTATAGAAATGAATGACGAAATGAGCATACTCGTGGTGGATAGTGGCACAAGTCATACAATACTTAGAGATAAAAGATATTTCTTAAATCTCACAATGCAAAGTGCAAACGTACACATCATTGCAGGTGTAGCCGGCCTGATTGAAGGTCACGGCCAGGCTTATTTTTTGATGCCTAAGGGCACTCACCTAGAGATCAAAAATGCCTTGTATTCCCCAAGCTCTAAAAGGAGCCT
>NC_027756.1:1809304-1810685 GCF_000695525.1 Brassica oleracea var. oleracea
TCCACACGGAACTTGGCATTTGCACGCGTGCTTGCTAACATAATAAGACTGAGAGCACACTTTCCAGACTTTCCTTTAAATACTATACGTCTAGACAATTCTGGTGAGTTTACGTCCCAGACGTTTAATGACTACTGTATGTCCATGGGGGTAAGTGTAGAACACTCTGTGGCACATGTACATACGCAGAATGGCTTGGCCGAATCATTCATTAAACGTATCCAGCAGATAGCCAGACCATTGCTCATGCGGTCTCAGCTCCCGGTATCAACATGGGGACATGCCGTATTACATGCAGCAGAACTGATTCGCATCAGGCCATCTAGTGAGCATAGATATTCGCCATCCCAGTTACTCACGGGTCATGAGCCAGACGTGTCCCACATCAAAACATTTGGATGTGCCGTCTACGTTCCAATTGCTCCACCACAGAGAACGAAAATGGGACCACAGAGGAGGATGGGAATATATGTAAGATATGACTCTCCGAGCATTATAAAGTATCTTGAGCCAACAACCGGTGATTTGTTTAAGGCCAGATACGCAGACTCACAATACAAATGGGTCTTTGTGAGAAAGAGAAATGAGAAAGGATAAGTAGTGAGATACAAAGCACGGCTTGTAGCACAAGGATTCTCACAAGACCAGAGAATAGATTATGAGGAAACTTATTCCCCTGTGGTGGACGCAACTACAATACGATATTTGATCAGTCTGGCCGTGAAAGAAAAGCTTGATCTGCGCCTAATGGATGTAGTAACTGCGTACCTGTACGGTCCACTGGATAATGAAATTCATAGAAGGGACACGGTCAAGTAGCTACAAAGTCTAAACAACGTCTCAAACGTGGTAGACCTATTGGTTCCAAAGAAAAACAGCATTGCATTAAGCTGAATAAAGCCTTGTACGGTTTGAAACAATCAGGTCGAATGTGGTACAACAGATTATCAGAGTACCTAATGAAAAAAGGTTATAAGAACCCAGAACATTGATGGACCGGCCGAGCCGACCCAGACAGTCGAGCCAAGTGAGCCGGCCATGCCAAATGATCCGACCGTTCCAAAGTAATTGGAACCCCTGGAGAGATTTCCCAAACGGTCGAATGTCTAAAGAAAGAATTCGAAATGAAAGACTTACGAAAAACTAAGTTCTGTTTGGGACTGCTATTTGAGTATGTGGATAATGGAATCCTTGTGCATCAAAAGACATATACAGAAAAGATACTCAAGCAGTTCAATATGGACAAGGCTCATTCCTTGTCGAGTCCTATGGTCGTGAGGTCCTTAGACCTTGAGAAGGATCCATTCGGACCAAAGAAGATGGACGAGGATATGCTCGGGCTGGAAATACCTTACCTAAGTGCCATTGGAGCCTCAATGTA